>NC_092390.1:41763472-42066503 GCF_030028105.1 Mobula birostris
ACGCCTGTGAGGGCCTTTTGCCCACACATTCAATCAATAATGCAATGTTGGGTATGGATAAAAAAAAAAGCAATCTAAGTATCTGAAGATGTAACAAAAGATCTTTGGTGTGAGCAATTTCTGGAGTAAGATTTGAGGTTGTGGAAAGGTGTAATGTCTAATTATGCATACAAAAGATTCTGTAGATGCTGGAAATCGTAAGCAACACAAATAAAGTACTGGAGGATCTCAGGAAGTCAGGAGTATCTATGGAGAGGAATAAACAGTTGATGTTTCCGGCTGAGACCCTTTGTTATAGTTTTGATATCATGGGTGAGCCCCTTCATAGATGCTGCCTGACTTGAGTTCCTCCAGCACTTTGTGTGTGTTGCTCTAATTATGAATGCAAGTTGAGTGTGATTGGTTATTAAATAACATTATTTTTCTGAGTGTTCGGGATTAATAGAAGCTGGCTCTGCTGTGAATGAGTAGACTGCGGTTGAAAATCATTGGTGATACATTCTCATGATCACAAAATTCTTACCCAAAGTACATGTATCACAGTGCTAAAATGCACAAGATTGCTTCATTTGGCATTAATATGATTTTCAAAGTTGTAATCGTGATTCTTTTGGCAATGAACCTTTAAATTCAGGTGTTTAGATACAGAAAGAAATCTCTGCCACACAAACGCTATTTAAAGGGACAAACAGGAGAAAGTCTGCAGGTGCTGGAAATCCAAGCAACACACACAAAATGCTGGAGGAACTCAGCAGGCCAGGCAACATCTGTGGAAAAAAAGTACAGTTGACGTTTTAGGCTGAAACCCTTCGGCAGGACTGGAGAGAAAACAGCAGCTGAGGAGTAGATTTGAAAGGCGGAGGGAGGGGAGAGAGAATCGCCAGGCGATAGGTGAAACTTGGAGGCGGAGGGATGAAGCAAAGAGCTAGGAAGTTGACTGGTGGAAGAGACAGAAGGCCATGGAAGAAAGAAGAAAGCGGATGAGGAGGAGCACCAGAGGGAGGCGATGGATAACTTGAGAGAGGGTCAAGCAGATGGGAAATGGTGAAGGGGGTAGGGGGTGGAGACGTTACATGAAGTTTGAGAAATTGACATTCATGCCATCAGGTTGGAGGCTACCCGAATGGAATATAACGTGTTGTTCCTCCAACCTAAGTGTGGCCTTTTCCCAACAGTGTAAGAGGCCATGGATGGACATATTGGAATGGGAATGGGAAATGGAATTAAAATGGGCGGCCATTGGGAGATTCCACTTGTTCTGGCAGACAGAGCGTAGATGCTCGGTGAAGATTCTCCCAATCTACGTCGGGTCTCATTGATATACAAGAGGCCACAGCAGGACCACCAAACACAGCATATGACCCCAACAGACTCACAGGTGAAGTGTCGCCTCATCTGGAAGAACTGTTTGGGGCCCTGAATGGTAGTGAGGGAGGAGATGTAGGTACAGGTGGAAGCACTTGTTCCACTCTGCAAGGATAAGTGCCAAGAGGGAGATCAGTGGGGAGGGAGGAATAGACAAGGGAGTCATGTAGGGAGCGATTCCTGCAGAAAGCAGAAAGTGGGGGCAGGGGTGGTAGGGAAAGATGTGTTTGGTGGTGGGATCCAGTTGGAGATGGCAGAAGTTTCGGAGTACTGGACGCAGAGGCTGGTGGGGTAGTAGGTGAGGACAATCCCTGTTAGCATGGTGGGAGGATGGGGTTAGAGCAGACATGCGTGAAATGGAAGAGATGCGGTTGAGGTGAACGAGGTTGGAGGCGACATCGGATGCACGGCAACTCTGGCAGGGTTTGCAAGACATTACTTGCTACAAAGCAAAACCCAACAGCATGAGTGGCAGCGATGCTTCACTACCAGATGAACTCAACGCCTTCTACGCACTCTTTGAAAGGCAGAACACAACTACAGCTGTGAAGATCCTTGCTGCACCTGATGACCCTGTGATCTCTGTCTCAGAGGCCGATGTTAGACTGTCTTTAAAGAGAGTGAACCCACGTAAGGCGGAAGGTCCCGATGGAGTACCTGGTAAGGCTCTGAAAACCTGTGCCAACCAACTAGTGGGAGTATTCAAGGACATTTACAACCTCTCACTGCTATGGGCAGAAGTTCCCACTTGATTCAAAAAGGCAACAATTATACCAGTGCCTAAGAAGAATCATGTGAGCTGCCTAAATGACTATTGCCCAGTAGCACTCACATCGACAGTGATGAAATGCTTTGAGAGGTTGGTCATGACTAGACTGAACTCCTGCCTCAGCAAGGACCTGGACCCATTGTAATTTGCCTATTGCCACAATAGGTCAACAGCAGACGCAATCTCAATGGCTCTCCACACGGCTTTAGACCACCTGGACAACACAAACATCTACATCAGGATGCTCTTCATCGACTGTAGCTCAGCATTTAATACCATCATTCCCACAATTCTGATTGAGAAGTTGCAGAACCTGGGCGTCTGTACCTCTCTCTGCAATTGGATCCTCAACTTCCTAACCGGAAAACCACAATCTTTGTGGATTGGTGATAACATATCCTCCTCGCTAACGATCAACACTGGCACACCCCTGGGGTGTGTGCTTAACCCACTGCTCTATATACATTTGACTGTGTGGCTAGGCATAGCTCAAATCCCATCTATAAATTTGCTGACAATACAATCATTGTTGGTAGAATTTCAGGTGGTGAAGAGAGGGCATACAGGAGTGAAATATGCCAACTAGTGGAGTGGTGCCACAGCAACAACCTGGCACTCAACGTCAGTAAGACAAAAGAGCTAATTGTGACTTCAGGAAGGGTAAGATGAAGGAACATATACCAATCCTCAAGTGGAGAGAGTGAGCAGTTTGAAGTTCTGGGTGTCAAGACCTCTGAGGATCTCACCTGGTCCCAACATATTGATGTAGACATAAAGAGGGCAAGACAGCGACTATACTTCAACAGGAGTTTGAAGAGTTTTGGCATGACTCAAAAACTTCTATAGATATACCATGGAGAGCATTCTGACAGGCTGCATCACTCTCTGGTATGGGGATGTGGGGGGTGCTACTGCACATGACTGAAAGAAACTGCAGGGGGTTATAAATCTAGTCAGCTCCATCTTGGGCACTAGCCTACAAAGTACCCAGGACATCCTCAGGGAAAAGTATCTCAGAAAGGCGGCATCCATTATTAAGGACCTCCAGTGCCCAGGGCATGCCCTTTTCTCACTGTTACCATCGGGTAGGAGGTACAGAAGCCTAAAGGCACACACTCAGCGATTCAGGAACAGCTTCTTCCCCTCTGCCATCCAATTCCTAAATGGACATTGAACCCTTGGATACTACTTCAATTTTTTTTTAATATACAGTATTTCTGTTTTTTTGCACCTTTTTAATCTATTCAATATATGTATACTGTAATTATTTATTTATTATTATTATTTTCTCCTCTATATTATGTATTGCATTGAACTGCTGCTGCTAAGTCAACAAATTTCACATCACGTGCCGGTGATAATAAACCTGATTCTGATTCTGAGGGCAGCGTTGATGGTGGAGGAAGGGAAGCCTCTTTCTTTGAAAAAGGAGGACATCTCCTTCGTTCTAGAATAAAAAGCCTCATCCTGAGAGTAGATGCGGCAGGGGTGGAGGAATTGAGAGAAGATGGGATGGCGTTTTTACAAGTAGCAGGGTGGGACAAGGTATAGTCTAGGTAGCTGTGAGAGTCTGTTTGTTTAAAACAGACATCGGTGGATAAACTCTCTCTGGAGATAGAGACAGTGAGATCGAGAAATGGAAGGGAAGTGTCGGAAATGGACCAGGTGAATTTGAAGGCCGGATAGAAGTTGGAGGCAAAGTGAATGAAATCGATGAGTTCAGCATAGGTACAGGAAGTAGCACCAATGCAGTGGTTGATGTAGCATAGGGAAAATGAGGGACGGTCACCAGTGTGGGCTTGCAACATAGAATGTTCCATGTAGCCAACAAACAGGCAGGCATAGCTGGGATCCATGTGAGTGCCCATGGCTACACCTTTTGTCTGAAAGAAGTGAGAGGAGTCAAAGGAGAGGTTATGGAGACAAATTCCACCAGAAGGAGGAGAGTGGTGGTGGAGGGGAACTGGTTGGGTCTGGTGTCCAGAAAGAAATGGAGAGCTTTGAGGCCTTTCTGGTGGGGGATGGAGGTGTATAGGGACTGGACATCCATAGTTAAAATAAGATGATGGGGGCCAAGGAACCTGAAATCCTTGAAAAGACCAAGAATGTGTAAGGTGTCACGGATGTGGGTGGGAAAGGACTGAACCAGGGGGGATTAAACAGAGTGGAGGTATGCAGATATGAGCTCAGTGGGGCAGGAACAAGCTGAAACAATGGGTCTACCTGGACAAGCAGTGCTGGTCTCTAATCTCAGAAATATGTCATTAAATCTGAAAGTTAATTATATTAAACCTAAGCAAACTGGAATGAAGAAGATGAGCAGCCTTTTATCAACATAATGCACACTCCAGGATCCCAAGCATTAACAGTACCATATCTGCATTTATATTCCCTGAGGTGATTAAGGGAGATCAGTCCATGTTATGTAAATATTTACATAACATGTAATCAGTGGGTGGCATGTTCAAGGCCTGAAGTGATTACCTGCGGCGAGGCAAAGGTCCTAATGCAAGGTACAGTCCACTGCTTGGACAATCTCAGTGCTGGCCCATATAGACAGGAAAGGCAGGGCGTCGAGAATTGGGTGAAATGGATCGCTCTGGGCCCAAGTGTATTTGGAGAGGTCAAGAAGAGCATCGTAATCTAAGCCCGGAGCTATTCACTGGAAGCAAAGCGGATCCTAGCTTGGACAATTTAAACACTGGCCCATTTAGACTAGGGACTTCTCTCTCCGTGATGCTAAAACTGTGACATGGCCCCTGGCTGCTGTGCTTCGTGTCGACGAACCTTGCGGCAACTTGCCCTGCTAATATGATGATCTGAATATTGAGGCTTTGGGCCTACTCTGGGCTGCCCTGTGGATTTGGATCTAAGAATTTAAATTGGTTCAGAGTGCTGTAGTTGTGGCTTACCTCTATTTTTATATGATTTTTTGTGTCTTTCTCTGTGGCACTGAGGGAGGGGTTAGTATTCTTTTTTAATTGGGTTCTTTCGAGTTCCCTGCTTTGTGACCGCCTGTAACCAAACAAATCTGAAAGTTGTATAATTTATATATTCTTCATTAATAAATGCACTTTAAACTTTGAACATAACCAGACATCCCACCTCTCCAGCATATTAATAGTGGCTCCCTGATGCCCGCAAATTATATACAATATCACGGAAATCAATTTTTTTGAGAGCGAGTGAGAGAAAGCAAGAGAGAGCGCGAGAGTGACCACGAGAGAGAGAGAGAGAGCGCGCGAGCAAGAGCGTGCCATGGCAGAGTGTTCCAAAAAAAAATAAAACGTACGTCACCCCAGACTACACTAAAGTGTACCCCTGCCTAATAGGGGTCAAAATAATGACAGTGTTGCTCGCTGCACTGTTTGCAACAGTGACTTTTCTATTGCCTATGGTGGGTTAAGACTGTAAAAGACGTGTTGAGGTGAGTTTAACAGGTGTCATTCATTCATTAGCATAGCTAACGTCATTTAAACTAGCTGGCCAGCTGCTAAGGAGCTGCTCTATTGCAGACATCCCACCTCTCCCGGGAGTCTCTTGCAAATTGATGGTGCTACCTCCCTGAAATGAGTTTTTGCAGGGTGGGATGTCTGAATACCATAAGGCATAAGAGCAGAATTAGGCCCATCCAGTCTGCTCCGCCATTTCATCATGGATAATCTGTTATTCCCCTCAGCACCAATCTCCTGCCTTCTCCCCGTATCCGTTCATGCCTTGACCAATCAAGAATCTGTCAACCTCTGCCTAAGATATTCCTAAAGACTTGGCCTCCACAGCTGCTGGTGGGAACAAAAATTCCACAGATTCTCCACTCTCTGGATTAAGAATTTCTTCCTCATCAGAATCAGGTTTATTATCACCGGCATGTGACATGAAATTTGTTAACTTAGCAGCAGCAGTACAATGCAATACATAATATAGAAGAAAAAAAACACAAAATAAAATAATAATAATATCACTAAATCAATTACAGTATACGTAGATTGAATAGATTAAAAATTGTGCAAAAAAACAGAAATATTATATATTCAAAACGTGAGGTAGTGTCCAAGGGTTGAATGTCCATTTAGGAATTGGATGGCAGAGGGGAGAAGCTGTTCCTGAATCACTGAGTGTGTGACTTCAGGCTTCTGTACCGCCTACCTGATGGCAACCACGAGGAAAGGGCATGCCCTGGGTGCTGGAGGTCCTTAATAATGGATGCTGCCTTTCTCATCTCCATTCTTAAAGAACGTCCGGCTAGTCTAAGGCTGTGACCTCTGCTCCTAGACTCTCCCGCCATAGGAAGCATCCACTCTATCAAGACCTTACACCATTAGATAGGTTTCAATTAGGTCCTGCCCCTTCTGAATTCCAGTGAACACAGGCCTAGACCCATCAAACGCTCTTCATATGACAAGCTGTTCAATCCTGGAATCATTTTCATGAACTTCCTTTGAACTCTTTCCAGTGTCAGCACATCCTGTCCAAGATAATGGGCCCAAAACTGCTCACAATACTCCAAGTGAAGGCTCACCAGTTCTTTATAAAGCTTCAACATTACATCCTTATTTTTATATTTTAGTCCTCTTGAAATTAATGCTAACATGCATTTGCCTTCCTCACCACAGATTCAACCCGTAAAATAACTTATAGGGAATCCTGCACAAGGACTCCTAAGTCCATTTGCACCTCAGATTTTTGAATTTTCTCTCCATTTAGAAAATAGTCTCTTATTTCATTCATTCTACTAAAGTGCATAACCATACACTTCCTGACACTGTATTCCATCTGCCATTTCTTTGCCCATTCTTCTAATCTGTCTAAGTCCTTCTTCCTCTTTACTTCCTCAAAACTACCTGCCCCTCCACCTATTTTTTGTATCATCTGCAAACTTTGGAACAAAGCCATCAATTCCATCATCCAGATAATTGACATATAAAGAGAATCAGTCGTAACACAGACCCCTGTTGAACGCCACTAGTCACTGGCAGACAACCAGAAAAGGCTTTTTTTATTCCCTCTCCTTGCATCCTGTCAATCAGCCACTGTTTTATCCATGCTAGAATCTTTCCTGCAATACCATGGCAGCCTCACGTGTGGCACTTTGTCAAAGGCCTTCTGAAAATCCAAGTACACAACATCAACTGATTCTCCTTTGTCTATCTTGCTTGTTATTTCTTCAAAGAATTCCAACAGATCTGTCAGGCAAGATTTTTGCTTGAGGGAACCACACTGACTACAGCCTATTTTGACATGTGCCTCCTGGTACCCCAAAACCACATCCAGAACAATTGATTCCAACCACTGAGGTTAACCTAACTGGTCTACAATTTCATTTCTTCTGCCTCTCTCCCTTTCTGAAGAGTGGAGTGGCATTTGCAATTTTCTAGTCTTCCAGAACCATTCCCGAATCTATTTATTCTTGAAAGAACATTACTAATGTCTCCATAATCTCTTCATCCACATATTTCAGAACCCTGGGGTATACTCCATCTGGTCCGGGTGATTTATTTACCTTCAGACCTTTCAGTTTCCCAAGAACTTCCTCCCTAGTAATGGCAGCTTCACATACTGCTGACCCCTAACACTCTGGACCTTCCACCATACTGTCTTCCACAGTGAAGGCTGACGCAAAATACTTACTCAGTTCAGCTACCATTTCCTTGCCCCCCCCCCACATTACTACCTCTCCAACATCATTTTCCAGTGGTCCGATATCCACTCTCGCCTCTCTTATACACATTAGATATCTGAAGAAACTTTTGGTATCCTCTTTAATATTATTGGCGAGTTTACTTTGTATTCCATCTTTTGTTTTTTAATGACTTTTTTAGATGCCCTCTGTTGGTTTTTAAAAGCTTTCCAGTCTTCTAACTTCCCACTAATTTTTGATCTATTTATATGCACTCTCTTTGGCTTTTATGTTAGCTTTGACTTCTCTTGTTAGCCACACTTGTGTCACCTTGCCTTTATAATACTTCTTCCTCATTGGGATGTATATATCTGTGCCTTTCGAATTGCTTTCAGAAATTCCAGCCATTACTGCTCTGCCATCAGCCCTGGCAATGATATTTTCCAATCAATTTTGGTCATCTCCTCTCTCATGCCTCTAATTCCCTTTTCTGCACAGGAATACTGATACCACTGAGGTTAACCTAACCTCAGTGTTTAGCTTCATCTTCTCATAATTCATGGTGAATTTGATCATATTATAAACAAGAGAATATCTGCAGATGCCAGAAATCCAAGTAACACACACAAAATGCTGGAGGAACTCAGTAGGCCAGGCAGCATCTATGAAAAAGAGTACAGTCGATGTTTGGGCCAAGACCCTTCATCAGGACTGAGAAAAAAAAGATGAAGTCAGAGTAAGAAAGTGGGGGGAGTGGGGGAGGAAGAAATGCAAGGTAGTAGCTGACAGGTGAAACTGGGAGGCGGGAAGAGGTGAAGTAAGGAGCAGGGAAGTTGATTGGTGAAAGAAGTAAAGGGCTGGAGAAAGGGGAATCTGATAGGAGAGGACAGAACACCATGGAAGAAAGAAAAGGGAGAGGAGAACCAGAGGGAGATGGTAGGTAGGTAAGGAGATAAGGTGAGAGAGGGAAATGGGAATGGGGAATGTTGAAGATGGGGGAGGGGCTTTTAACGGAAGTTCGAAAAATCGATGTTCATGCCATCAGGTTGGAGGTTACCCAGACGGAATATAAGGTGTTGCTCCTCCAACCTAAGTGTGGCCTCATCGCAACAGTAGAGGAAGCCATGGACTGACATGCCTGAATGTTAATGGGATTTAGAATTAAAATAGGTGGCCACTGGGAGATCCCACTTTTTCTGGCGGATGATGCTTAGATGCTCGGTGAAGCGGTCTCCCAATCTATGTCAGGTCTCACTGATATACAGGAGGCCACACCGGGAGCACCGGATATAGTAGACGACCCCAACAGACTCACAGGTGAAGTGTCACCTCACCGGGAAGGCCTGTTTGGGGCCCTGAGTGGTAGCGAGGGAGGAGGTACAGGGGCAGGTGTAGCACTTGTTCCGCTTGCAAAGGTAAGTGCCAGGAGGGAGATCAGTGGGGAGGGACAAACGGACAAGGTAGTTGCATAGGGAATGATCCCTGCAGAAAGCAGTAAGTGGGCGGGGGGAGGGGAGATGAGCTTGGTGATTGAATTCCGTTGGAGTTGGTGGCAGTTACGGAGAATTATGTACTGGATGCAGAGGCTGGTAGGATGGTATGTGAGGACCCTATTGCCGGTGGGATGGTGGGAGGATAGGGTGAGGGCTGAAGTGTGCGAAATGGAAGAGATGCTGTTGAGGGCAGTGCTGAAGGTGGAGGAATGCAAGCCCCTTTCTTGGAAGGAGGACACCTCCTCAGTCCTAGAATGAAAAGCCTCATCCTGAGAACAGATGCAATGGAGACAGAGGAATTGAGAGAAGGGGATGGCATTTTTACAAGTAACAGGGTGGGAAGAGGTATAGTCCAGGTGGCTGTGAGAGTCAATAGGTTTACAGAAGACCTCAGAGGATAAGCTGTCTCCAGAGATAGAGATAGAGAGATCGAGAAAGGAGAGGGAGGTGTCAGAAAGGGACCAGGAAAATATGTGGGCAGGGTTGAAGCTGGAGGCAAAATTGATAAAGTCAACAAGCTCTGGCGGAGTTCAGGAAGTGGTACCAATGCAGTCGTCGATGTAGCGTAGGAAAAGTTGGGGAGTGATACCAGTGTTGGCTTGAAACATAGACTGTTCCACTTAGCTGACAGAAAGGCAGGCATTTCTGGGACCCATGTGAGTGCCCGTGGCTACACCTTTTGTTTGAAGGAAGTGGGAGGAGCCGAAGGAGAGGTTATTGAGAGTGAGGACAAGTTCCGCCAGAAGGAGGAGAGTGGTGGTGGAGGAGAACTGGTCGTGTCTGGTGTCCAGAAAGAAACTGAGAGCTTTGAGGCCTTCCTTGTGGAGGATGGAGGTGTATAGGGACTGGACATCCATAGTGAAAATGAGATGATTGGGGCCAGGGAACTTGAAATCATTGAAAAGAACAAGAGTGTGTGAAGTGTCATGGATGTAGATAGAAAGTGGCTGAACCATGGGGGATAAAACTGAGTCAAGGTATGCAGATATACGTTCAGTGGAGCAGGAACAAGCAGAAACAACATGTCGACCTGAACAGGCAGGTTTGTGGATCTTGGGTAGGAGGTAGGAACGAGAGGGAACTATGAAATTGGTGACAGTAGATGGGAGATTCCCAGAGTTAATAAGGTCAATGATGGTGTGGGATCAATGGCCTGGTGCTCCTTAGTGGGGTCCTGTTCGAGGGGTAAGTAAGAAGAGGAATCTAACAGTTGTTGCTGAGCCTCAGCAAGGTAGAGATTAGTCTGCCAGATGGTGAGGCGAGGATTAGTGTGAAGGGCAGAGCGTTTGGAAGGAGTGAGGTTGGAAATGGAGATAGAGGTGGTGAAGTCAAGACGGTTGATGTCTCATTGGCAGTTAGCAATGAAAAGATCCAGATCAGGGCAGAAGACCAGAGTGGGGTATCCAGGAAGAGGAGGAGGGTTGAAGGTGGGAGAAGGGATCATCAGTGTGGGCTGGAGAGTCCTTGCTAAAGAAGTAGGCATGGAGACAGAGGTGGCAGAAGAAGAGCTTGGCATTATGGCGGGCTCGGAACTCACTTCAAAATTCCCCATTCCCACTTCCCTCTCTCACATCTCCTTATCTACCCATCACATCCCTCTGGTGCTCCTCCCCCTTTCTTTCTTCCACGGTTTTCTGTCCTCTCCTATCAGATTCCCCCTTCTCCGGCCCTTTATTTATTTCTCCAATCAGCTTCCCAGTTCTTTACTTCACCCCTTTCTCTCCCTTTTTACCCATCAGCCACTACCTTGTATTTCTTCATCCCCTCCCCTCACCTTCTTACCCTGAATTCTCATCTTTTTTTCTCCAGTCCTCTGCCTGAAACGTCGACTGTACTCTTTTCCATAAATGCTGCCTGACCTGCTGAGTTCCTCCAGCATTTTGTGTGCATTGCTTTGATCATATTATAATCACTTGCCCCAAATGGTTCTTTTACTGTAAGCTCTGTCATCAATTTTGTTTCATTGCACAACCCCAATCCAGAATAGTTGATTTCCTAGTGGGCTCAACAACGAGTTATAGGTATTCTAGAAATTCCTCCTCCGGTGACAATAAACCTGATTCTGATTCTGACTATTGTAACATTGCCTTTTTGGCATATAATTTCTAACTCCCATTGTAATTTGTAGACCACATCCTTGCTACTGTCTGGGGCTCGGTATATAACTCCCATTAGGGTCTTTTTACCCTTGCAGTTTCTTAGCCCTACCCGCAATGATTCAACACCTTGTGACCCTATGTCATATCTTTCTATCGATTTGATTTCATCTTTTATTAACAGAGCCTCAACTCCCCCACTACCTTCCTGTATGTCCTTTTGGTACAATGTGTATCCATGGACATTAAGCTCCCACCTATAATCTTCTTTCAGCCATGATTCAGTGATGTCTTCAACATCATACATACCTTATGTACTCAAGAGAAAATGTCCAATCTTAGAAAAATGAACAAGAAAGCATATAATCCCTTGAGCCTACTCTTCTCAGCAGGATGAAGGCTGATCTAATCATTGACCTTACCTCCACTTTCTTGCCTGATCCCCACAACTAATTCACAGAGACAGAAGAATAAAAGTTAAATCATGAAAGTGAAAAAGTTGCTTGTTTTGAAGCTCTGGGCTCAGAAAATGAAATACATACTCCATTCAAAGTTGCTTCATTTGCAATTTACCTCAGATCCTTCAGAGTAAAAGAATTCCAGGAAGAAAAAAGGATCTGAAATAAAGACTATTTATTTTGAAAACTAACTTTGAAATCTATAGAGTATCATCAATCAGTTGCTCTGAAAGATTTGAGCTTTAATGTCATGGCTTCAAGAAGTGTGACCTTGAAAGATATCATTGAATGTTGTTGTGTGTGCCAAGCTGTCCAGGGCGTTATAAATGAACTTTTGTTGGCTGCTAATTGCAAATGAACTTCAGAAGTTAATCATAATTTCAAGATTGATTTAACTATGCTATTAACTACCTCAATCAATGAAATATATTTACTGTTCAGCAGCTGAGCACAAGGCCCTGATAATTTCATGAAAATCCTTTCTAGAATTTCTAGAATACCTATAAGCTCGTTGTTGAGCCCACTAGGTGGGTTGTAGGGAGAAATGAGGAGCCATGGTTTGGAAGTTGCAATAAAGACACGGATAGCCTGGGGCAACTGTAGTCCAGACACGTCTGCTTTCTACAGATGAAATACACTACAGCCAAGTGTAAACCAAACAGACAAGTGATCTATCTCCAGGAAGGTCTTCCTAAGACATAGTGTCTCTTTACATAATAGGGGATGCCGGAAACAGACGAGATAAGGAAAGGTGTGTAATATACCCACAGGCTAAGGCTCTATTGTCTTTCCTAACTTCAAATAACTTCAAAATATCATAAAGTCCTCTGGAAGTTTCAATTGACTTTAACACCTCTATAGTGAATGGTGATTGACCTTGTCAGTGAGGAATTCAAACGCATACAATTTACAATAATCAAACAACATGCACAAAATGCTGGAGGAACTCAGCAGGTCAGGCAGCATCTATGGAAAAGAGTACAGTTGACGTTTCAGACCAAGACCCTTCAGCAGGACTGGAGAAAAAAAAGCTGAGGAGTGGATTGAAGAGGTTGGGGGAGGGGAGAGAGAAACACAAGGTGATAGGTGAAACCTGAAAGGGGAGGGATGAAGTAAAGAGCTGGGATGTTCATTGCTGAAAGAGATACAAGGCTGGAGAAGGGGGAGTCTGATAGAAGAGGACAGAGGCCATGGAAGAAAGAAACTGGGAAGGAGCACCAGAGGGAGGCAATGGGCGGACAAGGAGATAAGATGAGTGAGGGAAAAGGGGATGGGGACTGGTGAAGGTGGGGGTGGGGACATTATTGGAAGTTCGAGAAATCACCATTCATTCCATCAGGTTACCCAGACTGAATATAAGGTATTGTTTCTCCAACCTAAGTGTGGCTAATCAATCAATATCTGTAACTGATAAGCCAATTCTATGCAAAGATTGCAGTATTCCATTGAGACTTCAGAACAGTGTGGGTTTCAGGGCCCATGCTGTTCTCCTTGTGCACAAGTAAAATAAAAAGGAATGTTTGAGTTGTAAGAGTGTGTGTGTTTGAGGCCCAGTTATTTTATTTATTTGTTTATATTTGGCAATGACAGTTATTTCAACTTGGGTGAAGATTAAGTTTGACTACTTCTCATTCCAAAGGTCCATGACCAAGCCAAGTTTTCAAACTATCAAGCTACCTTTATCACTCTTAGATCATAAGACCATGTGACATAGGAGTTGAATTAGGCCACTTGGCCCATTGGTTCTGCTTCACCATTCTTCTGCCTTGTCCCCGTAACCTTTTGACATCCTGACCAATCAAGGACATATCAACATTTCATTTGCCTTCCTTACCACTGACTCAACCTGCACAAGGACTCCTGAGTCCCTTTGCTCCTCTGATTCTCGAATCTTCTACCCTATTAAAAAATATTTTATTCCTTTATACCTTTAACCGAAGTGCATGACCATACACTTCTCCACACTATATCCCATTCTCCCAGTCTGTCCAAGTCCTTCTGCAGAGACCCTGCTTCCTCAGCACTACCTGCCTTCCACTTATCTTCGTATGGCCTGCAAATGTGTCAACCAAACCCCCAATTCCATCATCCAAATTGTTAACATATAATGTGAAAAGTAGCGGTCCCAATACTGACTCCTGCGGAAGACCACTGGTCATCGGCACTAGAATAGGCACCCATTATTCCTGCCGAAGGGTTTTGCCCCAAAACATCGACTGCATTCTTTTCCATAGATGCTGCCTGGCCTGTTGAGTTCCTCCAGCACTTTGTGTGTGTTGCTCGAATTTGCAGCATCTGCAGATTTTCTCTTGCCCATTATTCCCACTCTTTGCCTCCTGTCAGTCAACCAATCTTAGTTATATTAGTATCTTTCCTTTCGGTCTTACCTGGTTAAGCAGCCTCATGTGTGGTATCTTGTCAAAGGCCTTCTGAAAATCCAAGTGAACAACACCCACTGGCTCTCCTTTGTCTAGACTGCCTGTTATTTCCTCAAAGAACTGCAACAGATTTATCAGGCAAGATTTCCCCTTAAAAAATAGATGCTGACTTTGGCCTACTTTATCATGTACGTCCAAGTACCCTGAAACCTCATCCTTAATAATGGAATCCAACATTTTCCCAACCACTGAAGTCAGGCTAGCTGGCCTATGATTTCCTATATTCTGCTTCCCTCCCTTCTTAAAGAGTGGAGTGATATTTGCAATTTTCCAGTCCGCCTTTCCAGAATCTAGTGATTCTTGAAAAATCATTACTAATGCCTTCACAATCTCTCCAGCTACCTCTTTCAGAACCCTGTGGTGTATTCCGTCTGGTCCAGGTGACTTATCTATCTTCAGACTTTTCAGCTTCCCAAGCACCTTCTCCTTAGTTATAGCAACTACACTCACTTCTACCCCCTGACACTCTCGCATTTCTGCTATACTGCTAGTGTCTTCCACAGCGAAGACTGATGCAAGATACTTAAGCTCATCAGCCATTTCTTTATCCCCGATTGCTAACTCTCCGGCATCATTTTCCAGCAGTCTGATATCCACTCTTGTCTCTCTTTTACTCCTTATATATCTGGGAATAAATATTTGGTATCCCCTTTTTTATTATTGGTTAGCTTACCTTCATATTTCTTCTTTCCCTTCTTATTGCTTTTTTAGTTGCCTTCTGTTGGTTTTAAAAGCTTCCCAATTCAGTAACTTCCCACTAATTTTTGCTCTATTATATGCCCTCTCTTTTGCTTTTATGCCTTCTTTAACCTCCCTTGTCAGCTATTGTTGCTGCATCCTCCCTTTAGAATACTTATTCATCTTTGGGATGTACAGTACCTATCTTGTGCCTTCTGAATTGCCCCAGAAACTCCAGCCATGACTGTTCCACCATCATCACTGCTGGTCTCCCTTTCCAATCAACTTTGGCCAACTCTTATCTCATGCCTCTGTAATGCCTTTTACTCCACTATAATACTGATTCATTTGACTTTAAACTCTCCCTCACTGCAGGGTGAATTCTGTCATATTATGATCCTTTATATTGAGCTCCCTAATCATATCTGGTTCATTATGCAACACCCAATCCTGAATTGCCTTTCCCCCAGAGGGTTCAACCACAACTGCTCTAAAAAGCTATCGCATAGGCATTCCACAAATTCCCAATTCCCTCTCTTGGGATCCAGCACCAACCTGATGATCCCAATTGACTTGCATATTGACATTCCCCATGACAATCATAACATACATATATATATATATACTCAGAAGGATTCTACAACTTCCAATCTTATGTAACCACCTTCTAAGGATTTGATGTAATTTTTTACCAGCAGAGATACCTCATCCCCTTCGCCTACCTGCCTGCCCTTTTGATACAAGGTGTATCATTGGATGTTAAGCTCCCAACTATTGTCATCTTTTAACCATAACTCAGTGATTCCCCAATATGCCAATCTCTAACTGTACTACAAAATCAGTATCCTTATTCTGTATACTGCATCCTTCCTTTTTGATTTTACCCTCATGTTATACTTCACCTCATCCCACTGACTGTAATTTTCCCCTATTTTCTGCCTGTCCTTCCTCACAGTCTCAAACACAATGTACCACCTCGTGTACCAATTATCCCATCCTCAGCCCTATCGCTCTGGTTCTCATCCCGCTGTCAGATTAGTTTAAACCCTCCCCTACAGCTCTAACAAACCTGCCCGCAAGAAAATCGGTCCCCCCCTTAGATTAAGGTGTAACCTGTCCTATTTTGTACATGTCTTACCTTCTTCTAAAGGGATCTCAATGTTCCAGAAATCTGAAGCCTTCTCCATTGCACCACTCCATCAGCCACTCAATCATCTGTACTATCATCCTAATCCTGCCCTGACTCTCAGTTGTTATTGGGAGTAATACAGAGCTTGCTACCTTTGAGGTTCTGGTCCTCAGCCTCTTCCTTAACTCTCTATGCTCACTGTGCAGTACCTCTTCTCACTTTCTATCTATGTCATTGGTGCCAATGTGCGCCACAACCTTTGGCTCTTCATCCTTCCCCCTCCTGAGAATTTCCTGTAGCTGCTCTGAGATATCTTGGACCAAACTACACACCATCCCTGCTTATCTTTCATGGTCAGAGAATCTGCTGCCCATCCTCCTAAATATTATGTCTCCTTTCAGTATCACTCTGCCTGACTTTACCCTTCCCTGCTGAGCCTCTGAGCCGGCTGCAGTGCCACTAGCCTGGCTGCTGATATTGAGCCCTGATAGGTCATCTCGCCCACCACCTGCAATATCCAAAAGGGTATACTTGTTTCTGAGGGGAATTGCCACTGGGAAACCTTGCGCTAATGGCTTACTACCCTTACTTCTACTGGTGGTAACGTATTTATTGCCACAGAGAAAGCATGTATTCTGGGTGTGACCACCTCAGTAAAAGTCTCATCTATGAGGTTTTCAGCCTATCAGATGGTCCCGAGTACATCCAACGCCAGATCCTGACTGACAAGCTTAGGGAATTGGTACTAAGGTTGGGTGCACTTCCTGCAGATGTAGTCATCCGGAAGACCATTCAGTAGTCTGAAACCCTGCATCGCACAGGAGGAGCATCCCACTGCCTTAACTACCATTCTGCCTACTCTTGTCATACCTGTAACTTCTCACGCATAAGTTTTAGCCTGTGCCTGTTCTAGCCCAGGCCTGTTTAGCCAAAGCCTGACCGCTGTAACACTGGCCCACTCCTACAATGGCCGCCCACTTTAACCTCACTTCTTTTTAATTGGCCCCTTTTGAGTGCCTAGAAGATTGCAATGATTATAACCTGCCCTGTTTTGAAAGGCCCCAAACACCAATGAATGATATCTTGTGATGATTGCAGATGATTCTTCATTTTTCTCTTTCTGACCAGCTCTCTCCTCTCTTACTAACTCATGCTTCCGGCCATGTCTTTCTGCTTTGTCTTTTGTCCTCTCTGGTGTCCTTCACTCTGCAAAACTCCTTTCCTTCTCCTATCTTGCAGGTTTTATAGACTGCTTTTTCAGGCTCTTCAATCTGATAGTTTTCCCTGGTATTCACAGAAGTATTCTTATATTAAATGTTCCCTGTCACCACATTCAATCTCAGTCTTTTTCCTGAGTGGAGCTACATGATGGCCTTGATCTTGTGATGCTTCTTCCTGCTCATTATTAGGTGTGGTAATTTATGTCGGGTCTCACTGATGTACAAGAGGCCACACTGGGAGAACCAATGTGGATTGGGAGACCACTTCGCTGAGCATCTACTCTCTACCCACCAGTCCAAGTGGGATCTCCCAGTGCCCACTCATTCTAATTCCACTTCCCATTCCCATTCCGATATGTTCATCTATGGCCTCCTCCACTGTCGGGATAAGGCACACATAGGTTGGAGGAACAGCACCTTAGATTCTGTTTGGGTAGCCTCCAATCTCATGGCATGAACATCGATTTCTCAAACTTCCAGTAATACCTACACCAGCCCCTTCACCATTTCCCATCCCCTTGTCACTCTCTCACCTTATCTCCTCGCCCGCCCATTGCCTCCCTCTGGTGCTCCTCCCTCCCCTTTCTTTTTTCCTCCATGGCCTTCTGTCTCTTTCACCAATCACCTTCGTAGTTCTTTGCTTCATCCCTCCCCCTCCAAGTTTCATCTATCGCCTGGCAGTTCTCTCTCCCCTCCCCCCACCTTTCAAATCTGCTCCTCAGCTTTTCTTCTCCAGTCCTACTGAAGGGTTTCAGCCTGAAACGTCAACTGTACTTTTTTCCATAGATGCTGCCTGACCTGCTGAGTTCCTCCAGCATTTTGTGTGTCTTGCTCGGACTTCCAGCATCTGCAGATTTTCTCTTGCTTGTGATTTGTTTACTTCATGTATATTGTCATGCTTCTTGTATGTCTTTCCTCCATTCATCCGGGCAAGTGGTCAGGTTCCATCACAGTTCTGGTCTGTATTCCATTGATGCACCATACTATGTATTCATGAGTACTGTAAATCAAAGTTGTTTATGGTCTCATTTTGGGGAAGATTTAGTAGAGAATCAGCCATGAAGAAATTGATGGCTTCAGATTGCAATCACTACCTGTTTACTTGGATGCATAGAATCACCAAAGTGCAAATCTGATGAATACACTCTTTGTCCACTTCATTAGGTACACCTGTAAACTTGCTCATTAATGAAAATTTCTAATCAGCCAATCATATGGAAGCAACAATGCATAAAAGCATGCAGACATGGTCAAGAGGTTCAGTTGTTGTTCAGACCAAACATCAGAATGGGAAAGAAATGTGAACTAAGTGATTTTGACTGTGAAATGATTGTTAGTGCCAAACTGGGTGGTTTGAGTATTTCAGAAACTACAGGTCTCCTAG
Source organism: Mobula birostris (assembly GCF_030028105.1). NCBI lineage: Eukaryota > Metazoa > Chordata > Chondrichthyes > Myliobatiformes > Myliobatidae > Mobula > Mobula birostris. Next base: position 41,782,120 of record NC_092390.1, read on the forward strand.
GGTTTTCACACCCAATAGTCTCTAGACCTTACAGTGAATGGTGTGATAAAAATAAACATCTGGTGTGTGGCAGTTCTGTGGAAAAAAATGCCTTGTTAATAATTGGTCAGAGAAGAATGGCCAGAGTGGTTCAAGCTGAGGAAGCTGGCTAACTCAAGTAATCATGTGTACATCAGTGGTGTGCAGAAGAGCATCTCTGAACACACAGCACATTGAACCATGAAATAGATAACCTGCACCAGACCACACCGGGTTCCATTTCTTCACCTAATGAAATGACCAGAGTGTATATGTCCTCTTGCTCTTCTTCCTACTCTTTTCTGGCTGCTTGCCTTGCATCAAGGGCGAGTCATATTCCTCTCTAGCATGCTGGATGCTCGGTGTAACGACCAGATGTCTGAACTTTTAAAAAGAAATTCCACATCAGCCCGAACACAGATCTCATTCCAGAGGTACAACAATAAATCCAAAGGTACTAACATGTCAAGGAACCAACTAGAGAGCAGGCCATTCTAGACTGGGTATTGAGCAATGAGGAAGGGTTAATTAGCAATCTTGCAGGGAGGTAGTCACACCTAGGCTGTCGGAAGCAGGTCGTTGGGTGACAGTCAGAGGGGGGAAAGTAAAGGTGAGCAGGCAGGTAGTGCAGAGCACCCCTGTAGCCATTCCCCTGAATAATAAGTTTACTGTCCTGGATACTGTTGGCAGGGACGACCGACCAGGTGTGAGCCACGGTAGCAGGGCCTCCGGGACTGATTCTGACCCGGTGGTGCAGAAGGGTGGGATGGAGGAGAAGAGAGCTGTCGTCGTTGGAGACTCTATAGTCAGGGGAGCAGACTGGAGATTTTGTGCACGTGAGAAGGACACCTGCATGGTTTGTTGCCTCCCGGGTGCCAGGGTCCGGGATGTCTCTGACCGGGTGCACGACATCCTGGTACGAGAGAGAAAACAACCGGAAGTTGTGATACATGTTGGTACCAATGACATAGGCAGGAAGAGGGATGAGGTCCTGAAGTGTGAGTTTCGGGAATTAGGCAGAAGGCTGAAGAACGGGACCTCAAGGGTGATGTTCTCAGGGTTGCTGCCAGTGCTACGTGACAGTGATGGTAAGAATTGGAGGAGATGGCAGTTGAATGCGTGGCTGAGGAGTAAGTGCAGGGAGCAGGGTTTTAGATTTTTGGATCATTGGGATCTCTCTGGGGAAGGTGGGACCTGTACAGATTGGATAGGTTGCACCTGAACTCCAGGGGGAGCAATATCCTTGCAGGTAGCTTTGCTAGCATGGTTCAGGAGGGTTTAAACTAATTTGCAAGGGGGATGGGACCCAGAGCAATAGAGCAGTGAAAGAAGTGCATGGAGTAAAGCCAGATCTAACATACAGAGAGGCTTTGAGGAAAGAAAAGCAGAATAAACGGTGTAAAGACAGTAAGGTAGAAGGGCTGAAGTGTGTGTACCTCAATGCAAGAAGCATCAGGAACAAAGATGAACTGAGAGCTTGGATACATACATGGAATTATGATGTAGTGGCCATTACAGAGACTTGGCTGGCACCAGGGCGGGAATGGATTCTCAGTATTCCTGGATCTCAGTGCTTTAAAAGGGATAGAGAGGGTGGAAAAAGGGGAGGAGAGGTGGCATTACTAGTCAGGGATAATATTACAGCTACAGAAAGGGTGGATAATGTAGCAGGATCCTCTTTTGAGTCAGTATGGGTGGAAGTCAGGAACAGGAAGGGAGCAGTTACTCTATTGGGGGTATTCTATAGGCCCCCTGGTGGCAGCAGAGATACAGGGGAGCAGATTGGGAGGCAGATTTTGGAAAGGTGCAAAAATAACAGGGTTGTTATCATGGGTGACTTTAACTTCCCTAATATTGATTGGCACCTGATTGGTTCCAAGGGTTTAGATGGGGCAAAGTTTTTTAAGTGTGTCCAAGACAGATTCCTGTCACAGTATGTGGACAGGCCGACTAGGGGGAATGCCAGACTAGATCTAGTACTAGGTAATGAACCGGGTCAGTTCACAGATCTCTCAGTGGGTGAGCATCTGGGGGACAATGACCACCGCTCCCTGGCCTTTAGCATTATCATGGAAAAGGATAGAATCAGTGAGGACGGGAAAATTTTTAATTGGAGAAGGGCAAATTATGAGGCTATAAGGCTAGAACTTGCGGGTGTGAATTGGGATGATGTTTTTGCAGGGAAATGTACTATGGACATGTGATCGATGTTTACAGATCTCTTGCGGGATGTTAGGGATAAATTTGTCCCGGTGAGGAAGATAAAGAATGGTAGGGTGAAGGGACCATGGGTGACAAGTGAGGTGGAAAATCTAGTCAGGTGGAAGAAGGCAGCATACATGAGGTTTAGGAAGCAAGGATCAGATGAGTCTATTGAGGAATATAGGGAAGCAAGAAAGGAGCTTAAGAAGGGCTGAGAAGAGCAAGAAGGGGGCATGAGAAGGCCTTGGCGAGTAGAGTAAAGGAAAACCCCAAGGCATTCTTCAATTATGTGAAGAAAAAAAGGATGACAGGAGTGAAGGTAGGACCGATTAGAGATAAAGGTGGGAAGATGTGCCTGGAGGCTGTGGAAGTGAGTGAGGTCCTCAATGAATACTTCTCTTCGGTATTCACCAATGAGAGGGAACTTGATGACAGTGAGGACAATATGAGTGAGGTTGATGTTCTGGAGCATGTTGATATTATGGGAGAGGAGGTGTTGGAGTTGTTAAAATACATTAGGACGGATAAGTCCCCGGGGCCTGACGGAATATTCCCCAGGCTGCTCCACGAGGCGAGGGAAGAGATTGCTGAGCCTCTGGCTAGGATCTTTATGTCCTCGTTGTCCATGGGAATTGTACCTGAGGACTGGAGGGAGGCGAATGTTGTCCCCTTGTTCAAAAAAGGTAGTAGGGATAGTGCGGGTAATTATAGACCAGTAAGCCTTACGTCTGTGTTGGGAAAGCTGTTGGAAAAGATTCTTAGAGATAGGATCTATGGGCATTTAGAGAATCATGGTCTGATCAGGGACAGTCAGCATGGCTTTGTGAAGGGCAGATCGTGTCTAACAAGCCTGATAGAGTTCTTTGAGGAGGTGACCAGGCATATAGATGAGGGTAGTCCCGTGAATGTGATCTATATGGATTTTAGTAAGGCATTTGACAAGGTTCCACACGATAGGCTTATTTAGAAAGTCAGAAGGCATGGGATCCAGAGAAGTTTGACCAGGTGGATTCGGAATTGGCTTGCCTGCAGAAGGCAGAGGGTCGTGGTGGAGGGAGTACATTCAGATTGGAGGATTGTGACTAGTGGTGTCCCACAAGGATCTGTTCTGGGACCTCTACTTTCCGTGATTTTTATTAATGACCTGGATGTGGGGGTAGAAAGGTGGGTTGGCCAGTTTGCAGATGACACAAAGATTGGTGGTGTTGTAGATAGTGTAGAGGATTGTCAAAGATTGCAGAGAGACATTGGTAGGATGCAGAAGTGGGCTGACAAGTGGCAGATGGAGTTCAACCCGGAGAAGTGTGAGGTGGTACACTTTGGAAGGACAAACTCCAAGGCAGAGTACAAAGTAAATGGCAGGATACTTGGTAGTGTGGAGGAGCAGAGGGATCTGGGGGTACATGTCCACAGATACCTGAAAGTTGCCTCACTGGTGGATAGGGTAGTTAAGAAAGCTTATGGGGTGTTAGCTTTCATAAGTCGAGGGATAGAGTTTAAGAGTCACGATGTAATGATGCAGCTCTATAAAACTCTGGTTAGGCCACATTTGGAGTATTGTATCCAGTTCTGGTCGCCTCCCTATAGGACGGATGTGGAAGCATTGGAAAGGGTACAGAGGAGATTTCCCAGGATGCTGCCTGGTTTAGAGGGTATGCATTATGATCAGAGATTAAGGGAGCTAGGGCTTTACTCTTTGGAGAGAAGGAGGATGAGAGGAGACATGATAGAGGTGTACAAGATAATAAGAGGAATAGATAGAGTGGATAGCCAGCGCCTCTTCCCCAGGGCACCACTGCTCAATACAAGAGGATATGGCTTTAAGGTAAGGAGTGGGAAGTTCAAGGGGGATATTAGAGGAAGGTTTTTTACTCAGAGAGTGGTTGGTACCTGGAATGCACTGCCCGAGTCAATGGTGGAGGCAGATACACTAGTGAAGTTTAAGAGACTACTAGACAGGTATATGGAAGGATTTAAGGTGGGGGCTTATATGGGAGGCAGGGTTTGAGGGTCGGCTCAACATTGTGGGCTGAAGGGCCTGTACTGTGCTGTACTATTCTATGTTCTATGTTCTATATGTCGTGAGAGGCCCCTTGGTTAAGAGTGACCATAATATGGTGGAATTCTTCATTAAGATGGAGAGTGACATAGTTAATTCAGAAACAAAGGTTGAAGGTATGAGACATGAATTAGCTAAGATAGACTGGCAAATGATACTTAAAGGGTTGATGGTAGATATGCAATGGCAAGCATTTAAAGATCGCATGGATGAACTACAACAATTGTTCATCCCAGTTTGGCAAAAGAATAAACCAGGGAAGGTAGTGCACCTGTGGCTGACAAGGGAAATTAGGGATAGTATCAGTTCCAAAGAAGAAACATACAAACTAGCCAGAAAAAGTGGCACATCTGAGGACTGGCAGAAATTCAGAGTCCAGCAGAGGAGGACAAAGGGCATAATTAGGAAGGGGAAAAAAGTTTATGAGAAAAAGCTGGCAGGGAACATAAAAACTTTCTGTAAAAGCTTTTATAGATATGTGAAAAGAAAAAAATTGGTTAAGACAAATGTAGGTCCCATATAGTCAGAAACAGGTGAATTGATCATGGGGAACAAGGACATGGCAGACCAATTGAATAACTACTTTGGTTCTGCCTTCACTAAGGAGGACATAAATAATCTTCTGGAAACAGTAGGGGACCGAGGGTCTAGTGAGATGGAGCAGCTGAGGGAAATACATGTTAGTAGGGAAGTGGTGTTAGGTAAATTGAAGGGATTAAAGGCAGATAAATCCCCAGGGCCAGATGGTCTGCATCCCAGAGTGCTTAAGGAAGTAGCTCAAGAAATAGTGGATGCATTAGTGATAATTTTTCAAAACTCTTTAGTTTCTGGACTAGTTCCTGAGGATTGGAGGGTGGCTAATGTAACCCAGCTTTTTAAAAAAGGAGGGAGAGAGAAACCAGGGAATTATAGACCGGTTAGCCTAACATCGGTGGTGGGGAAAATGCTAGAGTCAGTTATCAAAGATGTGATAACAGCACATTTGGAAAGCGGTGAAATCATCGGACAAAGTCAGCATGGATTTGTGAAAGGAAAATCATGTCTGACAAACCTCATAGAATTTTTTGAGGATGTAACTAGTAGAGTGGATAGGGGAGAACCAGTGAATGTGGTATATTTGGATCTTCAAAAGGCTTTTGACAAGGTCCCACACAGAAGATTAGTGTGCAAACTTAAACCACATGGTATTGGGGGTAAGGTATTGATGTGGATAGAAAATTGGTTAGCAGACAGGAAGCAAAGAGTGGGAATAAACGGGACCTTTTCAGAATGGCAGGCAGTGACTAGTGCAGTACCGCAAGGCTCAGTGCTGGGACGCCAGTTGTTTACAATATATATTAATGACTTAGATGAGGGAACTAAATGCAGCATCTCCAAGTTTGCGGATGATACGAAGCTGGGTGACAGTGTTAGCTGTGAGGAGGATGCTAAGAGGATGCAGGGTGACTTGGATAGGTTAGGTGAGTGGGCAAATTCATGGCAGATGCAATTTAATGTGGATAAATGTGAGGTTATCCACTTTGGTGGCAAAAACAGGAAAACAGATTATTATCTGAATGGTGGCCGATTAGGAAAAGGGGAGGTGCAATGAGACCTGGGTGTCATTGTACACCAGTCATTGAAAGTAGACATGCAGATACAGCAGGTGGTGAAAAAGGTGAATGGTATGCTGGCATTCATAGCAAGAGGATTCGAGTACAGGAGCAGGGAGGTACTACAGCAGTTGTACAAGGTCTTGGTGAGACCACACCTGGAGCATTGTGTGCAGTTTTGGTCCCCTAATCTGAGGAAAGACATTGTTGCCATAGAGGGTGTACAAAGAAGGTTCACTAGATTGATTCCTGGGATGGTAGGACTTTCATATGATGAAAGACTGGATCGACTAGGCTTATACTCACTCGAATTTAGAAGATTGAGGGGGATCTTATTGAAACATATAAAATTCTAAAGGGATTGGACAGACTAGATGCAGGAAGATTGTTCCCGATGTTGGGGAAGTCCAGAACGAGGGGTCACAGTTCAAGGATAAAGGGGAAGCCTGTTAGGACCGAGATGAGGAAAAAATTCTTCACACAAAGAGTGGTGAATCTGTGGAATTCTCTGCCACAGGAAACAGTTGTGGCCAGTTCATTGGCTATATTTAAGAGGGAGTTAGATATGGCCCTCGTGGCTAAAGGGATCAGGGAGTATGGAGAGAAGGCAGGTACAGGGTTCTGAGTTGGATGATCAGCCATGATCATACTGAATGGCGGTGCAGGCTCGAAGGGCCAAACGACCTACTCCTGCACCTATTTTCTATGTTTCTATGTTTCTGATAGCTTCCCAATGCAATGAATTAACAATGTGTGATTCAAGTCACTTGGATGAGCTGAACTACTCAATAAACAGCAAACCTGCCAATTTTTTAAGAATAACATATGTGGAGAATGGTTGAGAAAGGGGTCTGTGGAGGAATAAATATTTTACTCCTAAAGATTATACTCCATATTTCCTCTGTGGGTTTAGCATACAATGTTATTAAGCCTGATGTAGTCCAATTTAAGAGTGCTTGGATCAACATGCAGACATACAGATGTATGCCACTGACTGAGAAGTCCTATCTAACTTCCTGTACAGAGCAAATTGTACTAAAAGTTTGAGCATATTTCTTGGAAGTAAAACTGGAACATATCAGTTTCCGTAGCACTAACAAAACTGATGCGAATCTGCCCAATTTCACAACAATATTCTAATATATTATAATATTCTGCAGGAAAGTTTTGTTTTGAATATTAAATTAATATGCAACAGTTCACAAAACAAAAACAGAACCTGAAAGGTTTAATTTTAAATAAAAGCTTTTTATGCTGTAATGACTCTCACTTGTTCAGTCAAATCGCAATCAGTTTAGCAGGATAGGTTACTTTTTCAAAACTTCATTGGTCAGTTTTGGCTGGACATTGTTGACATTCCAATATTGAGCCAAGGGATAAGGCATGACTAATACTTTAGAGCAGAAGTTTGCTTTCCGTGACAACGTATGAGAAAAATGGGCCTCATGAAAAAAAATGTTCAACAAAGCTAAGATTTTGAATGAAATACTAGCTGCATCATTAATTCAAAATCGAATTTGCAAACTACAATGTTCAATCTGTTATTGCCACTTCTGAAATTGCTATAATGAATGCACAGAGTTGCTTTCCAAATTAAACTCAGTGTTAGCCTTAAGTAGACACATGTGACTATTCCTGTGGGATTAAGGGTTTAGTGCAAATGGATTAACCTTTGATTATAATATGATTAAATTAAGTAGAGCCTGCAGAACTAAACTAGTGATGCTCTCTGATAAAGGAGGTGGTAGAAGTTATTAGAGCTAAGAAAATAAACCAACATAATTGAAAGAAGTGGAAAACAAGGAGATAAAGAACATGAGTTGAGTTAGTTATAGGTCTGTAGCAATGTTCGAAGCACTGTTGTTTGGTTAACTGGGGTTTCCTGACAGTTTAACCTAAAGATCTGGCGTGGAGAGATAGAATACAGTCATAGAGTTATAGAAAAGTACAGCACAGTGACAGGCCCTTCGGCCCATCTTGTCCATGCTGAACCATTTAAGCTGCCTACTCCCAACGACCTGCATCCAGACCATAACCTGCCATACCCTTCCATCCATGTCACTATCCAAACTTCTCTTGAACATTGAGATCAAGCTCACATGTACCACTTGCACTGGTAGCTCACTCCACCCTCTCATGACCCTCTGAGTGAAGAAATGTTCCCCTTAAACTTTTCACTTTTCACCATTCACCCTTAACCCATAATGTCTAGTAGTAATCACACCCAACCTCAGTGGAAAAAAACCTGTTTGTACTTACCCTATCTATACCCCTCATAATTTCATATACTTCTATCTAATCTCCCTTCAATTGTCTACGTTCCAAGGAATAAAGTCCTAACCTATTCAATCTTTCCTAACAATTCAGGTGCATCCTGTCCCAGCAACATCCTTGTAAATACATTCAAAAGAATACAGAGAAAACTTACATCTTTCCTGTAGTTAGGATACTAAACAAATAGGATAGGTGGCCAAGCAACACCCACAAAATGCTGGAGGAACTCAGCAGGCCAGGCAGCATCTATGGAAAAAAGTACAGTCAAGTTTCAGGCCGAGACCCTTCAGCAAGACGGGAGAAAAAAGGATGAGGAATCCTGCTGAAGGGTCCTGGCCTGAAACATCAACTGTATTTTTTTCCGTGGGTGCTCCTTGGCCTGCTGAACTCCACCAGCATTTTGTGTTGCTTGGATTTCCAGTATCTGCAGATTTTCTCTTGTTTGTTGTCACTTAGTTTTCATTATCATAATGGATGTAAGAATTTATTACAGAAATCCTCCTAGGTGCTATATCTTCATACGTAGTTGTGGGAGCAGGTCACAGTGGACAATGCTACTGAGCATCACCAGCAAAGTACAGTGAACATGTGAGCACATTCCAGCATTTCACACCTAATATGAAGCCGTGTGAAACTGAATACATTCTAATCAGCTGCTGAGTTTCAGCACAAAGTCTTTGAGAAGTGAGGAGGTTTGGGGAACTGGTGCAGGGTGATCCAATTTTACTGAATTTGGGGTTTAGAAACACTTCACATCTAGGTTCTTCGATTTGACATGAGCCATAGCTATTTTAAAAAAGCAACCTCCCCCCCTCATTTGGGTAGACTTAAGAATGTAAGCAAAGCCAAAAATGTTTTTAATTAAACTTTTATTTTAACTAATCTTAGTAATTTCTGTTAAATTTTAATAAGCTGAATATGCTTTCAAGTAAATAAATTATTATTTTTAATTATTTAAATGTATTTCAGAGACAGAAAGAGTGGGGAAGGATTTTAATAGAACAAGCTGTCAAAGGCCATCAAGGTAATCCATGGGCAACATCTAAATAAGTTGCTTGGACCACACCACTTAGATAGTCACAGCAGTGATACCTAAAGGGTAGTGGGAATGTAAATGCCAAAAGGAAAGTGTGACCGTGGGGATCTCTCAGGAGGCACACTGATGTTTTATGCTAAGAAACTTGTGACCTGGCTTCACACATCAAAATTGCTGGTGGAACGCAGCAGGCCAGGCGGCATCTATAGGAAGAGGTACAGTCGACGTTTCGGGCCGAGACCCTTCGTCAGGACTAACTGAAAGAAGAGATAGTAAGATATAGTAAGAGGTCAAATCTCTTACTATCTCTTCTTTCAGTTAGTCCAGACAAAGGGTCTCGGCCCGAAACATCGACTGTACCTCTTCCTATAGATGCTGCCTGGCCTGCTGCGTTCACCAGCATTTTGAGTGTGTTGCTTGAATTTCCAGCATCTGCAGGTTTCCTCGTGTTTGTGATCTGACTTTGTATTGTAGTCATGATAAACTCTGATAAATATGTACAATTCTCTCGCAGTTCAGATATGTGCTGTTATAGACCAAGATCATCCTTTATAAATTGAATTGTGCACGATTTATTGGATTATTTGATGCCTGGACTGGGATTTGAGATGAGACTGCAAGTCAGTTAACTTATCAAAGGATTTATTTGATGCTAAATGCATGCTATCATAATATAATGTTGTAGAATTCTGAACCTGAAATAATAGTCATAGAGACGTACAGCACAGAAAAAGGCACCTTGTCCCATCTGCTCCAGGCTGACCACATCATCATCTCTGCTAGTCCCAGTTACCCGCAATCACCCCATAACCCTCCAAGCCTCTCCCCTCCATGTGCTGAAGCTATCCAAATGCCTCTTCAATGTTGCATTTGTATCCATCCTGACCACTTTCTCTGGCAGCTCATTCCAGGTACTCACTACCTCTCAGGTCTCTTTTAAATCTCTGCCCTCTTATCTAGTATCTGTGCCTCTAGTTTTGGACTCCCCAAACCTGGAAAAAAGACAATGAGTGGTACAAATAAATGGCACCGCTCACAATTTTACAAACTTCTATGAAGTAACCCTTCATTCTCCTATGCTCCAAGCAATAAAGATCTAACACAGCAAACCTCTTCATATAACTCAGATCCTCTAGTCCAGGTAGCATCTTTGTAGCTCTCTTCTGTGCTATCTCCAGCTTAGCAATGTCTTTCCTCTGACAGGGTGACCAAAATTGTACTCTATACTCCAAGTGCAGTCTCACCAATGACTTGTATAACTGCAACATAATGTCCCTGCTGCTAAAATCAGTGCCCTTACTGCTAAATGCCTTCTTCATTGCCCTGTTTACTTGTCCAGCTGCTTTTAGCAACTGTACACTTGTACTCCAAAGTCCTTCTTTTCCACAACACTAATCTGAATGTCTAAAATGCATCACCTCACACTTACCTAATTTGAAATCCATTTGCCATTCCCTAGCCCATCTCCCTAACTGTTCAAAATTTCCTTGTAATTCATTGTAACTTGTGTCATTATCAACAAGTCTCCCTAATTTGCTATCATCATTAAACTTGCTAATATGCCATATGTATTCATATCCAAACCAGTTACATAAATAATGAATTACAGTGGATGCAGCACATACTCCTGGGGCAATGCACTAGTCAGAGGCCTCCAGTTGAAAAAAAATCAACCCTCTATCAAGCCAATTCATAAATCAAACTCGCAAGCTCCCGCTAAATCCCATGTGACCTAACCTTCCAGATTAGCCTGCCTTGCGGGACCATGTCAAAGGCTTTACTAAAGTCCATAATTCTATTTCCATAGTTACCTCTTTGAAATACTCCAAAAGATCTGTCAGACTTGACCTCCCAAGATGTTGAATACGCCTTGACTATCTAAGTAAAATGAAACAAAATACGGCGTATGCTGCAAGTCTGCAATGAAGACAAAAATAGTGTTAGAAATACTTGGCAAATTAGGCAACAGATATTTAGGTCAGCTCCCATTTTTAACTCTGATTCCTTCTCCACAGATGTTGCCTGAACAATTCCTGTTTTTTCTGTTTCCATGAATTAGTGTCTAGTAAGACTGCTCATGATCAAGTCCTTTCATTCAAAATGCAAAAGTAGAAATCTATCACATAATTTGTTAAGGTAATGGATCCACCTTAAGTCTTTTAGTGAGTTCAAAAATCCTGTTAGTACAGATATATATGATGAAAGGAGTTCAGTACATTACCCAATTTGTTTAGGGAAAATAGGTCAAGTTAAATAACAACCATATCAACGTCTCAATTGGAAATCGTCAAACACAGCAACTTTATTAGAAAAGGAGAAGAATTTCATAAGATATGTTTCATGATCTGCTTGGAAATATAAAATACTGTGAAGATTTTAGAATAGTAAGCAACTTTTATACGCTGAGTAAGATTGTCATTTCTCTAGCTCCCATTTCAAAGACCATCTCTCAGGCACTGATGTGAGCCTGCAGTAACATTAAGTCTCAATACGTTGTTATTTGTAGGAATGGATATGATTAAATTCATCTATAGAATTATATTTACCAGATCTAATGACAAAACATTTTAATTAGTTAATTCTTTTTATTTACTTATTGAAAATCAGCACAGAGTAGCCCCTTCAGTCCTTTGACCAATTTAATTCTAGCCTAATCACAGGACAATTTATAGTGACCAGTTAACCTACCACATGGAGGAAAACAACACAATCACAGGAGAATGTACAAACTCCTTAGAGGCAGCACAAGAATTGAACCGAGGTCGCCTGTACTGCTGTCCCCTGTGGACAAGTAATTTTAAACCACCTAACAATGCAGGATCAATAACTTATTTGGGTTTCATTTAAATGTAGGGATATATTATTTTTCTCCACATCAAAAACTGGACAAAAATTCAGGCTGCCTTTCCTTCCTTTTTAGATATGAAGCATAATCACTGATTTAACATATGGTATATATTACTCAGGAGAAAGGGGTCACTAAGCCAATTGAGTCCATGCCGTCTCTCAGCAACTGTAAAATGTAAGAATGTAAATGTAAATTAGAATGTAAACTTCAGCAAAACTATCTTGATCTTTACTGAGCTCCTTAAAATAGTGTGGCTTGAATTGTAATAACTGATGGAGGGCAATTAAACGGCTAAGAGGAGGAGGCAGCTCCAAGCACATGCCCATCCCTGAAGATTGATTGCTATTTTGGTTGGTTCAGCACAATATTGTGGGTCAAAGGCTCTGTTCCTGTGCTGTACTGTCCTGTGTTCTATGTCCATAACACAAAGAAACAGTATTAGACCATATGGGAGTACTAGAAAAGAGACTGAAGCATTGATAACCATATTTTGCCAGAAGTGCCAAAGCGATTATCCATTTTGGCTTCTTTCTGAGATCCCCATCCGTCACAGAAACAAATCTCTAACCAATCTGATGGACTTTGTGTGAGACCAAGAAATGTCTGAGAGTATTGGATCTAGAAAAAGTAAGGAAGCAGACAAAATTTCAGCTGTAATGCTGAAGTCCCATGTTTCAGATCCAGGTGCATCTCTGAGCAAGGTGCCCAGTATAGCAGCTACACCAGCATTTACTCAACTGAAAGTAACCATGAACCAAAGAGCTGAATTCCAAATCTGAGGTGAAAGTGACTCTACTTTGACTACACGGCAAATCTTGATGCATGTAGTATAAGGGAGCCCTTTTAAAACTTTAGCCAACTGGAAAAGGGAAAACACTTGAGAGGTTGGAATTATACTTCATAAGGTGCTGGCTGTGATTGTTTGGAGGTTGATCGTTCTGGCCCCAGGATATTACTGCAGGGGCCAGGATGATCAACAACATCCTCATGGTACAACCTCACCCTCACCACCTTCACCTGTGTCATCCACCGAATGGCTAGAAATGGGGATATTTGCTGACAATTGCACAATGTTCTGTTTCATTCACAATTCCTCAGCAAGTAAATCAAACAATGCAAAACCCAAACAATTATCAGGCAAAGGTTGAAAAATGGCAAATAACATCCCCTTCACAAATATGACAAATATTAACCATCCCAAACAAAATAGAATCTAATTGTATACACTTGATCTTCCTTCACTAGCACTACCATCACCAAGTCCCATACTTTCTGACTGACCAAAAGCTCAACTAGAATAGCTGCATAAATAGTCTGATTTCATATGCCATTTAGGATTTGAGTGTTCTACAGTAGAAGACCTAGAGGATCAGCCTGCTGATACTTCCATCATCATCAGTTTACAAGCCAGAAGTGTACTGATGTTCTCTCGACTTGTCTGGAGGAATGCAGCTTTAGCAGTTCTTCACGGCTGTGTAGCAGTTGGGGTAATGCTACTGTAGCTTGGGGCATTCTGGAGTTTGGAGTTCAATTCTGGTGTTGTCTGTAAGGAGTTTTTATGTTCTCCCTATGAAACACATGCTCGTTTTGCTCCCACAGTCCAAAGATACAGTATACTGGTTAGTAGGTTAATTGTTATTTATAAATTGTACTATGATTACTAAGGCAAAGAAGTTGGTGATGGACTTTAAGAAGACTAAGCCTGCATTGCTCCCTGTACTATTGATGGTAAGGACGTGGATGTGGTGAGGACCTAAAAGTACCTAGGGGTGCACCTGGATGACAGACTTGAGTGGAGCACTAACACAGAGGCTACGTACAAGAAGGGCCAGAGTTGCCTCTACTTCCTGAGGAGACTGAGGTCCCTTGGAATATGCAGGCCTCTCCTTCACATGTTCTACCAGTCTGTTGCCACCAATACAATCTTCTATGCTGTGGTGTGCTAAGACAATGGTATCAGCACAGGTGATGCCAGCAGGCTCAAGAAACTGATTAGAAAGGCTGGCTCTGTTATAAGAGTCAAACTGGACACACCTGAGGCCATGGTAGAACAAAGAACCCTATGGAAAATCCTGGCAATTCTGGACAATGTTTCTCACCCTCTGCTTGCCACCTTGGCTGAACAGAGGAGTACTTTTAGTCAAAAACTAAGACAACTGCACTGATCCAAACAGCGCTACTTACGGTCATTCTTACCCTCGGCCATTAGGCTCTATAATGAGACAACCTATTGCCAGGGAAGTGATGACTACCTCCCGTTAGACTGTTTGTGGTAACTTATTTTTCATTCTTTCTATGTCTCTTCTAATGTTTATATCCGTACACTTGTAATACTACTGTGACACTGTAATTTCCTTTGGGATCAATAGAGTATCTATCTATCTGTTCGGCTAGTGTTAAATAGGTGGGTTGCTGGGCAGTGTGGCTTGTTGGACTGGTCGGCCTGTTTCATGCTGTATCTTTATTTAAAATAAACATCAAAACTGAACACATTCATGTAAAGCATCCCACTTGATTGCAACCCCATCCAGAACCAGCACACGGTGGTTGTACTGTGTGCAATCTACTAAATACTGCAGATATTCTCCCTGCCTACTTCACCATCATTTCCTAAACGTGTGACCTCTGCCAGTAAGAAGGGGCAGCAGACACATTGGGCCACCAATATGTGCAGGTTCTGCTCCAAGTTGCACACCATAATTATCTGGAAAAATACCACCAAATCTTCATCATAGTTGGAGGAAGGTAATAAGGTAATGGTCTGGTGATGGGAAGCTTAATAACTTTAATAAAGTTTGCAGCAAGAGGTGAATCTAGAGTAAATAAAAATCATAAAGTCAAAGCTTGAGACACTTTCTATGTCTCTGTATATATTTTTAAGGAAGTAGATGAGTGCACAGTATAAATACTAACAGATAAGTTTGATCTCATAGCCATTACAGAGATAGGGTTGCAGCATTACAAAGATTGGGAACTCAATATTCCAGGCCATTTGTTGCTCTAATAGGCAAGCAGAAAGAGAGAGGAGGAGAGATAGTGTTGTTAATCAAGAAAGCAATGAAGAAACGGTCTGGTGAGTAGAGACAAAGATGTTTGGCTTGTGATGTCACCAGCTTGAGTGAAAATAAAGAATCATATGGGAAAGAAGACACAGGGGAGTAGCTACAAATCCCTAAAATGTGACCCCTTAATAGTACTAAGCAAACAAATAGAGAAATGTCAAAGAAGGAAATAGATATTATGATGGACAATTTCAATCTGCACTATTAAAACTTGCAAAGGTACAGTTACAAGGAATTTGTGGATTGTGTTAAGGATGGTTTCTGAGAGCAATACGTTTTCCTCACAGCAGAGTGAGTTGATGGTGGAAATCTGACAGATATACAAAATTATTCGGGGCGTAGATATGATAGATAACAAGAAGCTTTTCCATACAACAAGTGGATTGAAAATAGGTTTATGGTGAGGATTAAGAAGTTTAGTGGGGATCTGAAGAAAAAAATATTGCCATCTAGAAGACGGCTAAAATCTGGAACACAGTGATGTAAGCACTTGAACAACACTTAATGAGTATTGAAGCAACACACATCAAAGTTGCTGGTGAACGCAGCAGGCGTATGTAATGAGTATTGAAACTAGTTCCTGAATGGTCACCACATAGAAGACTATGGACTAAAGATTAACACAGTCAGCATGAACATAATTGGCCTATTTCTGTGATGCTATGATACCATGAATCTATTACTGATAACTTACCCGGCAATAAGATATTTTATATTTTTATCATGTATTACAATGTAGATTTAATTAAGGTTAATGATCACCTCAAGGGCCTTGATCACAGCTTATTAATTGCAGATACAATTTGAGGTAAGTCTTCCAGGTCCAAAAGCAGTCCTCAGATAAATGGAATTCTAGAGGTTTGAATGTAGATGTGTCCAGTGTGGACTGGTATAACAGGCTGAAGGAAAAGTCAGTACATTAGCAGTCACAGATACTTAAGCAGATATTTTTAAATGTTCAGTGGAAACTTATCCTAATGAGCAAGAAGGATTCAAAAGTTGGATCATCTGTGGTTACTTTATTTTACTTTACTTTATTGTCGCCAAACAATTGATACTAGAGCAGACAATCATCACAGCGATACTTGATTCTGCGCTTCGCGCTCCCTGGAGTACAAATCGATAGTAAATAGTAAAAATTTAAATTATAAATCATAAATAGAAAATAGGAAATGGAAAGTAAGGTAGTGCAAAAAAACCAAGAGGCAGGTCTGGATATTTGGAGGGTATGGCCCAGATCTTGGTCAGGATCCGTTCAGCAGTCTTATCACAGTTGGAAAGAAGCTGTTCCCAAATCTGGCCGTATGAGTCTTCAAGCTCCTGAGCCTTCTCCCGGAGGGAAGAGGGACAAAAAGTGTGTTGGCTGGGTGGATTGTGTCCTTGGTTATCCCGGCAGCACTGCTTCGACAGCGTGCGGTGTAAAGTGAGTCCAAGGACAGAAGTTTGGTTTGTGTGATGTGCTGGGCTGTGTTCATGATCTTCTGCAGCTTCTTCCGGTCTTGGACAGGACAACTTCCATACCAGGTTGTGATTCACCCTAGGAGAATGCTTTCTACGGTGCATCTACAAAAATTAGTGAGGGTTTTAGGGGACAGGCCAAATTTCTTTATTTTTCTCAGGAAGTAAAGGCACTGGTGGGCCTTCTTGGCAGTGGACTCTGCTTGGTTGGACCAAGTCAGGTCATTTGTGATATTGACCCCGAGGAACTTAAAGCTGTTGACCTGTTCCACTTGCGTACCACCGATGTAAATTGGATCGTGCGGTCCGCTACTCCCTCTGAAGTCAACAACCAATTCCTTCATCTTGCTGACGTTGAGGGATAGGTTATTGTCTTTGCACCATGCCACCAGGTTCTTAATTTTCTCTCTGTACACAAACTCATGGAAATATTATATCAAAAGCAGGAGCATACTGAGGCAAAATCTAGTGATAGGCCAGAAGACTAGGATTTTTTCTGGGACCAGCAGTGGGAGACTATTAAGAGAAAACTGGTAAGTAATATCAAAACAAACGGAAGTATCTTCAATTAATGTACAAAGAGGCAACAGGTAGCTAAGGTAACTGTGAGACCTTGAGACTTGGAATTGATAATAAGACAATTCAAACCACTACTTCACAGTGTAGAGAAAACAGCAAACATCTCAGAGGTAACAGTTTCATTTAGTTGGGGGGAGGTAGAGATGCATCTCTACCAAAGGAGCTCCTTCCCTCTGCTAGCCTGCAAGTCACCCCGGGAAAAGTGTAGTACGTGCTAAGTCTCCTGATCAGGGTCCCTTCCATGCAGCCATGGGAGCAGGTGGTGGATGGTCATATGAGCAGCTGATTCATATATCACAAGTCCTGGTTATGCAACCACTCAAGCCAGGCAGATAATCTCTGAAGAGTATTGATAATGGCTGGGGTCATCCATCTTGTAAAGACACTGCCCAGAAGAAAGCGCTACCACTTCCGTAGAAAAATTTGCCAAGAACAATCATGGCTATGGATAGAACCATGATCCCCCACATCAATACAACACAACACGGAATGGCGGTGAAGATGAATAGTTTCAAATAGTGTGGAAGAATTTGTAACAATCCCTATCACGAAAGACTAGGCATTGAAGAATCAAATGGAACTTATGTTCAAATGTGTTCAGGAAAGTTTTCTAAATCAATATATAAAGAGACCAACTAGAGGGGATGCAATATTGGATCTCCTGTTAGGAAACGAGTTAGGACAAGTGATGGAAGTCTGTGTAGGGGAGCACTTTGGTTCCAGTGATCATAACACCATTAGTTTCAACTTGATCATGGACAAGGATAGATCTGGTCCTAGGGTTGAGGTTCTTAACTGGAAGAAGACCGAATTTGAAGAAATAAGAAAGGATCTAAAAAGCATGGATTGGGACAGGTTGTTCTCTGGCAAGGGTGTGATCGGTAGGTGGGAAGCATTCAAAGGAGAAATTTTGAGAGTGTTAAATTTGTATGTTCCTGTCAGGATTAAAGGCAAAGTGAATAGGAATAAGGAACCTTGATTCTCAAGGGGTATTGCAACTCTGATAAAGAAGAAGAGGGAGTTGTATGACATGTATAGGAAACGGGGAGTAAATAAGGTGCTGGAGGAGTATAAGAAGTGCAGGAAAATACTTAAGAAGGAAATCAGGAGTGCTAAAAGAAGACATGAGGTTGCATTGGCAGTCAAAGTGAAGGATAATCCAAAGAGCTTTTACAGGTATGTTAAGAGCAAAAGGATTGTAAGGGATAAAATTGGTCCTCTTGAAGATCAGAGTGGTCGCCTATGTGAGGAACCAAAGGAAATGGGGGAGATCTTAAATAGGTTTTTTGCGTCTGTATTTACTAAGGAAACTGGCATGAAGTCTATGGAATTAGGGGAAACAAGTAGTGAGATCATGGAAACTGTACAGATCGAAAAGGAGGAGGTCCTTGCTGTCTTGAGGAAAATTAAAGTGGATAAATCTCCGGAACCTGACAGGGTGTTCCCTCGGACCTTGAAGGAGACTGGTGTTGAAATTGCAGGGGCCCTGGCAGAAATATTTAAAATGTCGCTGTCTACGGGTGAGGTGCCGGAGGATTGGAGAGTGGCTCATGTTGTTCCGTTGTTTAAAAAAGGATCGAAAAGTAATCCGGGAAATTATAGGCCGGTAAGTTTAACGTCGGTAGTAGGTAAGTTATTGGAGGGAGTACTAAGAGACAGAATCTACAAGCATTTGGATAGACAGGGACTTATTAGGCAGAGTCAACATGGCTTTGTGCATGGCACGTCATGTTTGACCAATCTATTGGAGTTTTTCCAGGAGGTTACCAGGAAAGTGGATGAAGGGAAGGCAGTGGATATTGTCTACATGGACTTCAGTAAGGCCTTTGACAAGGTCCCGCATGGGAGGTTAGTTAGGAAAATTCAGTCGCTAGGTATACATGGAGAGGTGGTAAATTGGATCAGACATTGGCTCAATGGAAGAAGCCAAAGAGTGGTAGTAGAGAATTGCTTCTCCGAGTGGAGGCCTGTGACTAGTGGTGTGCCACAGGGATCAGTGCTGGGTCCATTGTTATTTGTCATCTATATCAATGATCTGGATGATAATGTGGTAAATTGGATCAGCAAATTTGCTGATGATACAAAGATTGGAGGTGTAGTAGACAGCAAGGAAGGTTTTTTCAGAGCCTGCAGAGGGACTTGGACCAGCTGGAAAAATGGGCTGAAAAATGACAGATGGAGTTTAATGCAGACTAGTGTGAGGTGTTGCACGTTGGAAGGACAAACCAAGGTAGAACATACAGGGTTAATGGTAAGGCACTGAGGAGCGCAGTGGAACAAGGGGATCTGGGAATACAGATACAAAATTCACTAAAAGTGGCGTCACAGGTAGATAGGGTCATAAACAGAGCTTTTGGTACATTGGCCTTTATTAATCGAAGTATTGAGTATAAGAGTTGGAATGTTATGATGAGGTTGTATAAGGCATTGATGAGGCCGAATCTGGAGTATTGTGTTCAGTTTTGGTCACCAAATTACAGGAAGGATATAAATAAGGTTGAAAGGGTACAGAGAGGGTTTACAAGGTCACACAGAGAGTGGTGGGAGTATGGAATGAGCTGCCAGACAAGGTGGTAAATGCGGGTTCTTTTTTAACGTTTAAGAATAAATTGGACAGATACATGGATGGGAGGTGTATGGAGGGATATGGTCCGTGTGCAGGTCAGTGGGACTAGGCAGAAAATGGTTCGGCGCAGCCAAGAAGGGCCAAAAAGCCTGTTTCTGTGCTGTAGTTTCTATGGTTCTATGGTTCTATGGTAAGCAAGCTACCAGGGTCCTATATTTTGCACCAGAAGGTTTTAAAGCAAGTAGATGAAACTCACTGAGCACCAGTAGATTACCAGAGAATTGGAAATCACTAATGTGACTTCTATGTTCAAGAAGGGAGGAAGATTAAAGAACAGGAAATTATAGACCATAAAGCCATGCATAAATAAGCTGAAAGTCAGGCAGCATCTATGGAGGGAAATGAACCGTCAATGCTTCAGATTAATATCTTTCGTTAGGACTGGAATGGAAGAGGGAGGTAGCCAGAATAAAAAGGTGAGTGGGAGAGGTGGAACAAGACCTAGCAGGTGATGGATGGATCTAGGTGAATGGGGTGATATGTGGTGAGGAGGTACGGATTGGGAATGACGCAAGAAGCTGGGAGATGATGTGTAGAGGCAACAAAGAACTGAAGAAGATTGGCCCTTTTCCTTAATGTCTGTTGTTGGCAAAATGCTGTTGGAATAACTGATGATTCAGAGAACTTTATTGTAAACAAACTTAAGTCAACATGATCTTATGAAAGAGAAATCACATGTGCAAACTTGACAGTGTTCTTTGAGGATACAGCAGTTGTCCAGGAGGAACCTATAGATGTGGCTTTTGATTTTTTTGGACTTCTGAAGGGCATTTCACAAAGTGCCACGTGAAAGTAATCACATATGATAAGAATGCATAATATTGGTGGCATCTGTCAGCATGGATTGAAGACTGATAATCATATAAAAGACAAATAAATGGGTATTTTTCAGAAGGATCTAATTACAGAAGCATGACAAGGATCAGTTCTTGGCTTTGAATTATTTGCTGTCTATAGAGTCTGAGTGGGAGTGCCGAGAAAGACGTTTTTGAAATTTTCGTTATTTTTTTTTTCTCCAACGGCATTCTGAGAGGCGGGACTGCGCAGACGTGTGACGTTGGGCTGTGCAGTGCGGCAGATTTGAAAGGAACAGAGCCTCATAGAGCGGGCAGCGTAGTTTGCGGGCTGCGGAGTGAGCCCGGAGCAGAGTGAAGGTTTAAGGGCTTCGGCTCAACGGGCTTAGGCGGAAACGGGCGAGGAAGGTTTGGCATTCATTTTCTGTTGTTATTTGAGGAGAGGGGCAGTATGAGTGTGAGGGCAGTTTGCTGTTCTCGGTGTCGGATGTGGGAGGCCCTGGAGTCTCCAAGCCTCCCGGACATCTACATCTGCGCCAAGTGCATCGAGATGCAGCTCCTAAGGGACCGTGTTACGGAACTGGAACTGCAGCTCGATGACCTTCATCTGGTCAGGGAGAGTGAGGAGGTGATAGAGAGGAGTTGCAGGCAGGTGGTCATGCCGGGGCCACGGGAGGCAGACAAGTGGGTCATGGTTAAGAGGGGGAAGGGGAAAAGTCAGGTAATAGGGAGTACCCCGGTGGCTGTGCCCCTTAACAACAGGTACTCCTGTTTGAGTACTGTTGGAGGGGACAGCTTACCCGGGGGAAGCGACAGTGGCCGTGCCTCCAGCACAGAGTCTGGCCCTGTAGCTCAGAAGGGTAGGGCAAGGAAGAGGAGGGCAGTTGTGATAGGGGACTCGATAGTAAGGGGGTCAGATAGGCGATTCTGTGGACACAGTCCAGAGACCCGGATGGTAGTTTGCCTCCCTGGTGCCAGGGTCTGGGATATTTCTGATCGTGTCCAAGATATCCTGAAGTGGGAGGGTGAGGAGCCAGAGGTCGTGGTACATATAGGTACCAATGACATAGGTAGGAAAAGGGATGAGGTCCTGAAAGGAGAATATAGGGAGCTAGGAAGGGAGTTGAGAAAAAGGACCGCAAAGGTAGTAATCTCGGGATTACTGCCTGTGCCACGCGACAGTGAGAGTAGGAATGCGATGAGGTGGAGGATAAATGCGTGGCTGAGGGATTGGAGCAGGGGACAGGGATTCAAGTTTTTGGATCATTGGGACCTCTTTTGGCGCAGGCATGACCTGTACAAAAAGGACGGGTTGCACTTGAATCCTAGGGGGACCAATATCCTGGCAGGGAGATTAGCGGGGGCTACTGAGGTGACTATAAACTAGAATGGTTGGGGGGTGGGAATCAAATTAAAGAGGCTAGGCGTGAGGAGGTTAGTTCACTACAGGGGATGGGAACCAGTGCAGAGAGACAGAGGGGTGTAAAGTGAGGGTAGAAGCAAAAAGTACTAAGGAGAAAAGTAAAAGCGGCAGGCTGACAAATCCAGGGCAAGCATTAAAAAGGGCCACTTTTCAGCATAATTGTATAAGGGCTAAGAGAGTTGTAAAAGAGCGCCTGAAGGCTTTGTGTGTCAATGCAAGGAGCATTCGTAATAAGGTGGATGAATTGAAAGTGCAGATTGTTATTAATGATTATGATATAGTTGGGATCACAGAGACATGGCTCCAGGGTGACCAGGGATGGGAGCTCAACGTTCAGGGATATTCAATATTCAGGAGGGATAGACATGAAGGAAGGGGAGGTGGGGTGGCGTTGCTGGTTAAAGAAGAGATTAACGCAATAGAAAGGAAGGACATAAGCCGGGAAGATGTGGAATCGATATGGGTAGAGCTGCGTAACACTAAGGGGCAGAAGACGCTGGTGGGAGTTGTGTACAGGCCACCTAACAGTAGTAGTGAGGTCGGAGATGGTATTAAACAGGAAATTAGAAATGTGTGCAATAAAGGAACAGCAGTTATAATGGGTGACTTCAATCTACATGTAGATTGGGTGAACCAAATTGGTAAAGGTGCTGAGGAAGAGGATTTCTTGGAATGTATGCGGGATGGTTTTTTGAACCAACATGTCGAGGAACCAACTAGAGAGCAGGCTATTCTGGACTGGGTTTTGAGCAATGAGGAAGGGTTAATTAGCAATCTTGTTGTGAGAGGCCCCTTGGGTAAGAGTGACCATAATATGGTGGAATTCTTCATTAAGATGGAGAGTGACATAGTTAATTCAGAAACAAAGGTTCTGAACTTAAAGAAGGGTAACTTTGAAGGTATGAGACGTGAATTAGCTAAGATAGACTGGCAAATAACACTTAAAGGATTGACGGTGGATATGCAATGGCAAGCATTTAAAGGTTGCATGGATGAACTACAACAATTGTTCATCCCAGTTTGGCAAAAGAATAAATCAAGGAAGGTAGTGCACCCGTGGCTGACAAGAGAAATTAGGGATAGTATCAATTCCAAAGAAGAAGCATACAAATTAGCCAGAGAAAGTGGCTCACCTGAGGACTGGGAGAAATTCAGAGTTCAGCAGAGGAGGACAAAGGGCTTAATTAGGAAGGGGAAAAAAGATTATGAGAGAAAACTGGCAGGAAACATAAACACGGACTGTAAAAGCTTTTATAGATATGTAAAAAGGAAAAGACTGGTAAAGACAAATGTAGGTCCCCTGCAGACAGAAACAGGTGAATTGATTATGGGGAGCAAGGACATGGCAGACCAATTGAATAATTACTTTGGTTCTGTCTTCACTAAGGAGGACATAAATAATCTTCCAGAAATAGTAGGGGACAGAGGGTCCAGTGAGATGGAGGAACTGAGCGAAATACATGTTAGTAGGGAAGTGGTGTTAGGTAAATTGAAGGGATTGAAGGCAGATAAATCCCCAGGGCCAGATGGTCTGCATCCCAGAGTGCTTAAGGAAGTAGCCCAAGAAATAGTGGATGCATTAGTGATAATTTTTCAAAACTCGTTAGATTCTGGACTAGTTCCTGAGGATTAGAGGGTGGCTAATGTAACTCCACTTTCTAAAAAAGGAGGGAGAGAGAAACCGGGGAATTATAGACCGGTTAGCCTAACGTCGGTGGTGGGGAAACTGCTGGAGTCAGTTATCAAGGATGTGATAACAGCACATTTGGAAAGTGGTGAAATGATCGGACAAAGTCAGCATGGATTTGTGAAAGGAAAATCATGTCTGATGAATCTCATAGAATTTTTTGAGGATGTAACTAGTAGAGTGGATAGGGGAGAAACAGTGGATGTGGTATATTTGGATTTTCAGAAGGCTTTTGACAAGGTCCCACACAGGAGATTAGTGTGCAAACTTAAAGCACACGGTATTGGGGGTAAGGTATTGGTGTGGGTGGAGGGTTGGTTAGCAGACAGGAAGCAAAGAGTGGGAATAAACGGGACCTTTTCAGAATGGCAGGCGGTGACTAGTGGGGTACCGCAAGGCTCAGTGCTGGGACCCCAGTTGTTTACAATATATATTAATGACTTGGATGGGGGAATTAAATGCAGCATCTCCAAGTTTGCGGATGACACGAAGCTGGGTGGCAGTGTTAGCTGTGAGGAGGATGCTAAGAGGATGCAGGGTGACTTGGATAGGTTGGGTGAGTGGGCAAATTCATGGCAGATGCAATTTAATGTGGATAAATGTGAAGTTATCCACTTTGGTGGCAAAAATAGGAAAACAGATTATTATCTGAATGGTGGCTGATTAGGAAAAGGGGAGGTGCAACGAGACCTGGGTGTCATTATACACCAGTCATTGAAAGTGGGCATGCAGGTACAGCTGGCGGTGAAAAAGGCGAATGGTATGCTGGCATTTATAGCGAGAGGATTCGAGTACAGGGGCAGGGAGGTACTACTGCAGTTGTACAAGGCCTTGGTGAGACCACACCTGGAGTATTGTGTGCAGTTTTGGTCCCCTAATCTGAGGAAAGACATCCTTGCCATAGAGGGAGTACAAAGAAGGTTCACCAGATGATTCCTGGGATGGCAGGACTTTCATATGAAGAAAGACTGGATGAACTGGGCTTGTACTCGTTGGAATTTAGAAGATTGAGGGGGGATCTGATTGAAACGTATAAGATCCTAAAGGGATTGGACAGGCTAGATGCAGGAAGATTGTTCCCGATGTTGGGGAAGTCCAGAACGAGGGGCCACAGTTTGAGGATAGAGGGGAAGCCTTTTAGGACCGAGATTAGGAAAAACTTCTTCACACAGAGAGTGGTGAATCTGTGGAATTCTCTGCCACAGGAAACAGTTGAGGCCAGTTCATTGGCTATATTTAAGAGGGAGTTAGATATGGCCCTTGTGGCTACGGGGGTCAGGGGGTATGGAGGGAAGGCTGGGGCGGGGTTCTGAGTTGGATGATCAGCCATGATCATAATAAATGGCGGTGCAGGCTCGAAGGGCCGAATGGCCTACTCCTGCACTTATTTTCTATGTTTCTATGTTTCTATATTCAGGATTGGGAAGAGGAGTGTGAGATATCCAATTTTTTCATTATACAACTGCAATAAACATAGTAATTGTACCTATCTGGACAACTTCCTCTGGCAGTTCACTCCATATGCCCACTACCCTCCACACAAATCCCCTTCAAATCATTCTCCTCTCACCTTAAACCTTTAATTTTAAACTCCCCTACCCTGGGGGAAAGACTGCAACCATCTACCCTGTCTATGTCCTTCATCAGTTTATGAGGATCCTTAAGCTCATCCCTCAGCCTCCTTTGTTTCAGTCCCAGCCTATTCCATCTCTATTCACAACTCAAACCCTCCAATCTGGGCAAAATTCCTATGAATCTTTTCTGTACCTCTTGAGCATAATCACATTCTGTCTACAGAATGGTGGCCAGAAATGCACTCAATACTCCAAGTGCAACCTAAGCAACATTTGTACAAATGTGGCATGAAATCACATTCACATAATAAACTCATTGTGTTGGCTGATAACTTTGTTGCTTTCTGGCAGCAGTACAGTGCAAAACGTAAAACCTGCAATGCGCTACAATAAAAATCACATGGAAGAATGGTGCAAAAGAGGAATAGCAAAGCAGTGTTCATGGTTTCATAGATCTGTCAGAGATCAGATAGATCAGAAGCTGTTCCTAAAACATTTGAGTGTGGGTCTTCAGGCTCCTGTACCTCCTCGCTGATGGTAGTAATGTCAAGAATAATGAGAAGAAGAATGTCTAACTACATTTCCACTATCAGCAAGCTATGTCCGGTCTGCTCAGGTCCTACTATTCAAGGACATTCTCCAAGGTCCAACCATTCATTGTGTATGTTCTAACCAGTTTTAGTTTCCCCAAGGCATAATTTCCTACTTGTTTGAGTTAAGTTCCAAATAAAATTTGGCATTATCTGCAAGCTTACCATTGTGCCACCATTGTTCTCTTCCAAATCATAAATATTCATGATGGACAATAAAGTCCAACACTGATCCCTCTGGCACACCTGTGATTACAAGCCTCCAATCTGAAAATTAACCATCCATGATTACCCTTTGCCTCCTACCACAAAGCCGATTTTGTATCCAGCATGCTATGTCACCCTGGATTGCATGCATTCTAACCTTCTGGAATACCTGGAATAGTATGCATGTAAGATCTTGTCAAAAGCATTGCTAAAGTCCATGTAGAAAACACTTGCTGCCTTGACTTCATCAATTCTCTTGTTCACCTCCTCAAAAAAGCTCAATCAAATTTGTGATACATAAACTATGCTGACTATCCCCAATCAGTCTTTGAAATCCTACAAAAAGTAGAGAGTGTGGCCCACTCCATCGTGGGTAAAACCCTCTGCATCATTGGGAACATCTACATGGAGCTTTGTCACAGGAAAGCAGTATCCATCATTAGGGATCTCCTTCCCCACCCAGAACATGCTCTCTTCTTGCCTCTGCTATCAGGAAGAAGGTACAGAAGCCTTAAGACTCACACCATCAGGTTCAGTAAGAGTTTTTTCAACAAGAAACAACACATTAAAACTAGAGTCAAAAACTTGGCATGCTATTAGCTATACGTAAATTAAACATCACTTGTTAGTCAATGTATTTGTTACAAAGCACAAATAATAATTCAAATAATGATTTTGGAGTACAATCCTTCAACAAATATTAGTGCTTAGTGGTCAGTCACATATATATGACATGAATAATCTTTCTGTTAATCATATTTGCCTGAACAAAGAAACAGTCATTTATCAAGGTAATAAGATACAATATTTAGATTAATTGTGTGGAACTTCTTAGTGGATCATGTCTGCAGTGCATTTATCATCACAATGATTATATTGACAGTACTGAACAAGACAACTATTGCACAAACTTTAAATTTTTGTTAATGTATTTATAGGAGAGAACAAAAATGCTTTCATGTACAGTACCATGCAAAAATCTTGGCACATTTATTTCGCTAGGGCACCTAAGACTTTTGCACAGCACTGTATTTGTCAATGTGAAGGGGAGAGTAAGGTTATAAATCTGGCGGGAGCAAAGGATGTTGGAAATAGCAAGGGTGGAGTGGCACAGAAGGAGTGTGGGATAGGTGGCAGGAAAGGAGTTCCGGGGCAGTGAGTGGTGTGGGTGCAGACGCACCCAGCCCTAAGACACCAGGCAAGGTGATTTGATTCCAAACTATTGGCTTATTAATCATTACAACATGAATCCCTGGTGCTTCCCTCTCCCTTCCCTCCCCCTTCCCCTTTTCTGAACCATGAGTCCCCTCTCCCTGCCCCCTTCCCACTCTCAGTCCACAAAAAGAGACCCATATCAGAATCCAGTCGATCATCACTCACATACGCAGCTTAGCTACTAAGCCTAGCTGAACCTTTTCTATTGACAAGAGAAGGAGTAAATGCAGATTACTGGCACCTTAAAACTAATCGCTTTAGGCAGTTGGGGCTCATCATCTGTGGTTGGCAGCTCATCTAGGAGAAGGAAAACTCTGATCTCAAACCTCCGCTGCCTCACTGCTATACCCACTTATGGGGAAGGCTTCGGGAGTAAACAATGAGGGAAAAATCCAGAGCTGGAGTCCCTAAGGCAGTCTTACGTTGAGTTCAACTCTGACTGGCAATTCCTGCGACGCTGCTGGTACCAAACTGTATCGGCCTCTGCCGTTCCTTTGGGTCCATCAGATGCATGGAGCGGGGGAGCTTGCTACACGGGCAACAGCTTGCTCTCCGTATCGTACTGCCCAGGCTTGGATATCTAGACAGCTAGGACACAATATCCATGATCAACCCTGACTGAAGGAGGCCTCATTCACTTCACTGTACAAAAGTCTTCGGCACCCTAACTATATATATGTGTCTAGGGCTTCGGCATGGTACTGTACAAAGTGAGAAAATGTGCAGAATTAAGAAATAATTTTCACGAAACTAGCACCCATCTATTTCAAGGTCTATAAAGGATTCTACATTTCCATCACAATACGTGAAAATGTAGCACATTTGACTATGACAACCTCACAATTTCCAAATCTTGTTGGAAAACTATGTGAAACTTTTGTTCGGATACCAACACTATCGTGAGAAACTCCATGAAATGAAGCTTTGGAAGACTGTGATGATTTAAAAGGGCTATGAAATGTACAGTAGATTAAATGCATAAGACCAGAAACCCATTGAAAACCTGAAAAAAATAAGTACCTGCTGTGAGCTTTATGGCTGAGGTAGTTTGACATAGAATCAGGACATTGCTCTGTCAACTTTCTCTGGTGTTGGTGTGCAATTACCCTCTGAAAGGAAATCATACATAAGCAACTTCCACTCCGCTGTATGATGATGTTCAGAAACCGGGATAACAGGACATTCATGGGCAAACCCATCAATGACTGACCTGAGCACTTTTCTGCCATCATAGCCTTGGATTCTTTGACATATCTATGAAACACGGTGGGCAGGAACTGGTCAGATTAATAAAAGAATAAGAGAATCAGAGGACCTTACACCAGAAGACCAAAACATCATGTTCACAGAGTGAGTGACATCATTAAGAAAGAGTTAAACTGGCGTCTCAGCACCTCTATTGCTGAGTTACTGGTTGCCTTATTGCTTCCCTGGGCAAAGAATTCCACAGATACACTAATCTCTGGGAAAAGCAGTTTTTCATATCGATCCTAAATCTATTCCCCTGATGTTGGGGCTATGCCATTGGTTCTAGTATCACCTATCAGTGAAAACAACTTTCCTGTCTCTATCTATCTATCCCTTTCATAATTTGATGTTTCTTTAAGATACCCTTTCATTCTTCTGAATTCCAGTGAGCATATTGTATATACAAAATATTGAAAGGAGGACTTAAAACCTTTTGAAAAGAATTTCCACAAATATTTTTCCACCTAATAATAGATATCATCATTCATCAAAATATTGCTGTAAAATATGAACTCACAAGTGAAATAACACCTTACTATAAATACAAGCCTGATCTGGTTTTAGAGTCAGAATACACAAAATATATTATGACCGATCAGTTATTATGGATTGCCCGATCCATAATAATGGTCCGGATATAATAACACAGGATAAACAAGTGAGAAAAACGTATGTAATAGATGTATCCATTCTAAACACACATAACTTACAGAAATCAATAAGTGAAAAACACCAGAAATATGCAGAATTAAAAGAGGAAATTGAAAGACTTTGAAACATGAACAAGGTATACATCGTCCTGAGAGTAATATCTACAACTGGTGTCATCTCAAAGGCACTACGCAATAGCATTAAACAATTAGGGCTACACAGTAATATCTATGTAAATCTTCAGAAAGCCACAATACTAAACACCACTAGAATAGTCTGAAGGTTCCTAGCAATTGACAAATGACCATGCTTGGCTATGCCCAAACCTTAGGTTTACTGGGTTGAGCTGAGAAAATAAAGAATAATAATAATAATAATAATAACTTTATTTTTAGAGCATTTTTCATACAGATAATGTAGTTCAATATACTTTACAATGGGATAAAAGTACAAATATGAAAATAAAATTTAAAAAATATGAAAATAAAAGAAAAAGATGTCAGATAAATATAAAGATAAACAACATAGGAAAATCCTGTGGACAATAAATGAGGATAAAGTTAAAAGAGGTAAATGGTAAAACAGGCTTGGAGTAACATGAAAGGTTGTACTGTAAATCTTTTGTAAATTAAGGCTAACTTGGATAGTTATTCAGCATGATGTATTCACAATTCAAAATATTATTTTAGTACTATACTGTTTTGCTGTGTTATACTTTCTCATATTTATTTTCATAAAACTACTTCCACTTATGAATGTTAAATACAAATTTACTGAGATTGAGCAGCAACTCACAAAGTCTTTAGTATCACTTCCTAAACCCATTGTAGCAATATGCATAGCATGTAACAATTGATAACATTCTTATGGTGCATGTATCCCTTCACAACAGTAAAGACCACTGTTTATCTTTTCAAAATAATGGTGTTTTTGATTGCAAGCTTGCATCACTAATTGGAAGATGTCATGATGAATATTTTGAATATTTTTCAACAATGTTCATCGTCCCAGGTATGATGTATCCAGAAGAAAAATCAGCCGTTGCAAACCATATTGTTACATTTTAGTTTTTAGGGGAAGGAGATTTTGGATGTTGTTCTTTTGCCTTATCTAATCACTAGCTTGGCCTATTTACAAAGTCAGACACAATAGGTATATTCAGTTAGGGGGCATTATAGACGAATCCTTGCTGCCTTAAAATAATGTTTAATATATTTTCAGAAACTAACTCAAATAATATGCCCAGTTCTATAACCTATTCCAACAGTTTAAAACAGTTGTAAAGTCTAGTCAGTGTGATGTGATAATGATACCTTATTTTATCAAGGTATTAATTATACTTTTGCAAACATTATCCAAGACATCTATGACTCTGTCTGCACTAGTAGATTATTCTTGATGCAACACTGAGTTGTTGGTTATTTCATTGTTTAAAAAGGGCCAGAAAACAATCCAACAGCTCGTACTAAAATATGCATTAGAATTTGTTTACTGATGTCTTATCACTGACACTTATTGACAAATAGTCTCCTGATTTCTCCTCAATAATTATTAAGAGGCATCATGGCAAAGCTTTTAAAAACTAATTACTGCCACTTATGAAATTTCAATAAAGAAAAGCTGATTTATTTTTCACTGGCAAAGCCGTTCTACAAAATGCCAGTGTTGTCAAAGTTAATTGGAATTACAGGCTTAGTGACCACTCAGTTTCTGTAACATAATTGCTTGAAAAATGTTAAAAGTCAACAGATCTTCATTGCATCATTGGTTATTTAAAATTAAAGAGCTAATTACTTGATAGACGTATTCTTAATTGGATTAAATAACGTTTGATTTCACTTTCTGGCAAAATTTATATTTAGAAGTGCATTGTAGCTGAAGATAAATCCTTTAAAATATCAAGTAGCCTCTATCATTATGAGTGACTTAAAGCTTAACTCTGAATATTATAAGAATAAAAACTGTCAGTTGGGAATATTGAAAGAGAATAATTAGTATCTGAATTAGTATCTATCCTTCATTCATCAAGTATCTGCAAAGTAGATTACCTGCCTTATAGAATTGTTTCCTCTCTTCAAAAGATCAGTGTCTTACGCATATTGAATGAATAAACTGCACCTCAATGCGTTCTGCAGAAGTGTGTGCTAAATAAATACATAAAAATAGTACAGTGAAACTCAAAATGGGAGATGCTGACAGTGATTTAGGAGCAGTCAACCTTTTGATTTGGCCAAAACGGACTAAAGATGTAAAACAAAAATGTACCAAGGATTGCAGCGGTATAGCACTTTCCTTTTCAGCTATTACAACAACGAGCTTTGGAATTCTCATTCTGAATCCTACTTATCTCTACACAACACACACAAAATACTGGAGGAACTCAGCAGGGCAGGCAGCCTCTACGGAAAAGACTATAGTCAATGTTTCAGGCCGAGACTTTTCATCGGGACTCATCTTTCTGAATTATTTCTCAAGCAAGATCAACAAAA
The DNA here is from genome assembly GCF_030028105.1 of Mobula birostris. Classification (NCBI taxonomy): domain Eukaryota; kingdom Metazoa; phylum Chordata; class Chondrichthyes; order Myliobatiformes; family Myliobatidae; genus Mobula; species Mobula birostris. The sequence continues at coordinate 41,813,752 of NC_092390.1, forward strand.
CTGACAGATGTTCTTGGAAACAAAAATACCCTCTTTTGAGACCTGTCCAAATCATAGTCATATTCTGGATGAATTTTTTGCCTAAGGGAAACAGCTACTGCATTATGTTTTCAGTCTTTATGATACCAGCACAAACATGGTACTCTATTTGTATGGTCCCATTATCCACTTGCCTGAGTTCAGACCTCCCTGTAATCTAGTACCCTCACCTGAGGATCATTGGCTGTGCTTGCCCTATTATAAGTACAGGGATGAAGCCAACTAGATCTTCAAAGGCTGAGAAATTGGTACTCTATGTCAGCATATAAGATGCTAGAGGAACTCAGCAGTCATGCAGCATCTATGGAAAAAAAATGAACAGTTAATGATTCAGGTAAGATTCTTCATCTGAACTAGTCCAAATTTCCAGTCAAAATGAAAGGTCTTAAGCTGATTGTCCATTTTCCTCCCTAAATGCTGTCTGAGTTGCAGTTCCTCCAGTATCTCATGTGTTGCTCCAGATTCTAGCATCTACATTCTCTTCTACTTAATGATGCACATCACAGCATTTCTGAATCAGACTTTGATCAGTAAAATGAATAGCATCTCAATTTTTATTGGTTCTGTCTACCACTCTCTCTCTCTCTCTCTCTCTCAGACACACATTCTAAATAAATTCTTTCTATTCATTTTTTTCCCTCTTGCCAAACCTGATCTGAAAATTAATTTTCTACTGCGGTTATTCCTCTGTTTGTTGCTCTAGTCTTAATTCTTACTTATTAAGTAAATGTACCATTTGTTTCATCAGTTACTATGGTCCATGATAAGCTGTTGCCCTTATCTTAAATATTGTATTGTTGGCCAACAAATTCAGTGGAGGATGTGGGGTAATGCATAATTTTCAGGAGACATATGATACCTTGCTTTCATCTAATCTTAACTCTGTATTTAACCTGAATTTAGTTACAGTTATTGACACTTGAATATATTTTGTTTATCTCATCTCTTTTTTCCCTTTTATAGCAGGGGTTCCCAACCTTTTTTATGCCATAGCTAATACCATTAAGCAAGTGATCCATGGACTCCAGGTTAGAAACCCCTGGGTCATTGGGACTAAACTTGTCCACTTGTGAAATGTGACCATGTGTATAAATCACAAGTTTTGTGAAGGCAATTATGTGAAGACAATTATCCGGCACCCAATCTTGATTCCACAAATGAGACCAACACATATTGTATGTGACCAGGTTCTGCTGCTAATGGTTTATTTTCACTACGTATTATTGCACATTGAATCCAATTTCTGACTTTGCTGCCATGAACTCAGACTTCAGGCTGTCAAAATTATATCTTGTGATTTCTCCCTCTCAATTCTCAAATAAGAAGTTGTATCATTCATGATCTGTCAAGTCAATGTTTTGCTTTATACACTCAAAGCTGACTCCTGTACCAAGGATTGTGTCTTGCCCGTGATCTGCAATCATATTAAAGGACTGGGACCAGGATATTAGAACTGCCTCTTTACAGAAGCAGTATTCTTCCTCCCTGTTATAGAAAGGGGCTTCTGTGGCAATGAGTGAGGAGATAATTATTAAAGTAATAATTGGAGTGGATATTATGGCACTAATGCAATCCCTTCCCCTCACCAGCCCCTCAAAGCAAAACAACAAACAAATGCTTCCTATTTTCTAGCCTGCCAAACATTCCTGGATTAGGTAGAGCACAGCCTGGGTAGATTGTAAATTAAGATTGCCCATAGATCGGATGGCCCAGCTTTGCCAATGGAGTCACAGACGGTACTCAGTGCAGTCTTCATGTCCATCCACACTACATAATGAATCCACACTCAGTTACAGGCGGGAGGAATACAAACTGAAATTTCCTAACATGTACATTAAAGCTTTACATGCAAATGAAACTTCTACTAATGTATTATATTGAGAGCTGAGGTTTATCTCAATTGTTAATTCTCCTTAGCTCATCAGGCTCTCCAGGAGAGACACTCAGTTAGAGTTTTTTTTGTCTTTTCAGTTCCTATTCTATCCAGGCTGTCCATATGTTATCATCCTACCAGTTCTGTTTGGTGAAGACTGTGATACTTAATATCCGGCTGTTTCCTTATCGGGTTTCCCAGAGACTGCCCTCTCATTCAGCAGTGCACCACAAGCAGTTCTCTTACTGTCATGCCTAATGCTAGCTCCAGGCATGCCCTGGTGATCCCCAGGCAGCGTCTGTCTCACACTGTTCGTAAATATCTCTCCACTTCTAAAGTGAAAGGGTATTGCTTTTTATACCTACAGCCGGGCTTTGGTTTCAGCTACCCCTAACATGCAGAACAGACGCTGACCAAAGCACTGCCCTGTCTGGGTACAGACGCGCTTAGATTTGTTTCTGTTTTGGTCTGTGGGCGGTATTTTATTTCCCACCTGTCCTGCATATCTGCAGAGCTTTCCCCAATCTGCCACCTGGGGATGCACCCCAGGGGGGGCAGAACCACCCTCCCCATGGGTTATTATTAATATTATTTAGAGATACATTGTGGAACAGGCCTTTTCACCCAACAAGCCATGCTGCCCAGCATCTCACCTAATCACGATGACCAACTAACCTACTAATATGGGAGTGATCATGTGGGAATCCAAGGGCAGGTGATGTGCTCAGACAATTAGAAATGGAGTAATCTTCCTTTTCTCATCTCACACTATTCTCATCCCACAGTCTCTGCTGAAAAGATCCAGATCATGTGAGCATACTCCTTTGATGTTCATCCCTATCCCACTACTTACAACCTCAGTCCCATGAATAACTTTCATATTTGTGTGGAGAACAGAATTCCGAAGAAGGAAGATGCATTTTCATGAGCCAATGCTCTAAGCTATTAGCTGAAGTATGGGTGATCATACATGGACTAGCTTGAAGGCGAGATTTAAGCAGAGAGCTTGCAACTTTTGGATATCTTTCACTACATGTTTTAAAGTGATGTGTCAGGTATTAAACTGCACAGGTCGCTGGCTTGACTCTAGAGTTGTGAGAAAGAGTAGGCAGTGGCAATGTAAGGGGTGATCAAATGTGCAGAGGTTAATGATACATTGTGATCTTTGTACAAATTTGCTAGACTTTTCCATTTCAACCCCAACATCTCCGTTACAACTTTTATCATGTATGTTCACTGCAATAGCTGATGTATTGTGATCTCTCAATCATTCCAATCAAAGACCAAACAGGAAAGAAGGCCTTCTGTATTTTCAGATTTTACTATATATTGTAAAATTGTTTACGCCGGGGCTGTAGCCTGATTGTAAACAGCACTTAACGAGATTTATTTTCCATTCCACAAATCTTCAACTCATGCCTTTCTCCTCCTTTAATAAAAAGTTGAATTTCAAGGACAACATATAAAAATGCTTCACTTTTTTCATCTCTGGACTTGACATTTTTAGCTCACTCATGTAATAACCTGTGGGCCTATACAGTATTTACTGCATGATTTTGTGGCTCACCAAATACTTCCTCGTCCATCACCGAGAGGAAAGGAAATTTGAAAACCCATATCATGATAAATATCTTCTGTGTTACTGTTCTGTGCTAGTTAGAAATGAAGGAATTGTGAAAACATTTTTGTGCTCTTAATAATCCCATCCTTATTGATAGAGAGTACAGGGTTTTCCAATGTTATATTTGTGAAATGATTGGAACAAAAACCTGCTGAAAACCTAAAAAAAGAAATCAAAATTCTGGGGGGAAAAAATCAACTGGTTGTGCAGCATCAGCGGGGAGAGAAACAGTTGGTTTTTGAGGTCAAGAAATCTCTATCAGAACTGGACTATTATGTGTTTCTTTAAGTTGCAGAGAATAGGATTTGGGAGAGGACAAAAGGCATGCCCACCATAAGATGTAGACCAAAGATGTTTTCCTCTAAAAGCTGGCAGTTAGAGACGGAGGAAAAACATAAATTGAAGTGAAACAAAATGGTGCCGTCACGTTTATGGCAAGGAAAGAAAACAAAGGGGTTGTTACTTGAATTTAATGGATGCAACACGAGTCCCAAGGGTTTACAGATGGAAGATGACAAGCAACTGAAAGCTTAGGGTCTCCCTTGTGAGCAAGTAAATTGCAGATGCAGGAAGCCCTAACCAATCACTCCCCCTCTGAAGATCCTGCTTGTAACTGTTGCAGCTGTAATGCAATACTTGTTCTTTTACCACTTCCTTTCCCACCTTCGAACAGCTAAACGGTCCTTCCAGGTGACACAGCAGTTCATCTGCACTCTTCAAATTTAGGCTGCAGCATTCAGTGCTTATCATGTGGTCTCCTCACGGCTGGAATATCAAGCACAAACTGAATGACCGCTTTGTCAAAGCAGTTCCTTTCATAGGGCACTTCCCAGTAGTCCATGAAGGTGACCCTGAGCTTCTCATTAGCCATAACTTTAATTTCTGTTCCACTCCTTTCCAGGTTTCTCTATCTTCTGCCTCCATGATCTATCAGAGTACTTTGCATTCCTCAGCATTTGATATTGAATTTCACAGTTTAAGTATATGTAAGGGTGTGTGTGTCTATATATACACCATGATTATTTTTCTCTCTCCACAAATATGGCAGTATATCTTTATATCTTTTTGTTTCTTATGTTTGTCTCCAGCTGCCTGCTTTAAAGTGATTACTAGCTTGACAATTTTGGACTGCACTCAAATGGCCGTTTCCTCTGCTTTTCCTACCTCGTCATTCTCTTAAAATGCTCTCATTATCTCACTTTTCTAGTCTTGATGAAGGGTCTTTGACCTGAAACTTTGACTGTGTTCTCCCATCCACCTCTTTGACTGCTGTTGCTTGACCAGCTAAGTGATTTATGATTAGTTTTTTTTTCCATACAGGTCTAAAGAAAAATAGTTGTTGTCAATCACTTACAAGAACAGCACTCTACTGGGACAGCATAACAGCTAGCGTAACATTACTGCAGTGCCAGTGACCTGGGTTCAGTTTTGCTGTTGCCTGTAAGAAGTCTGTACAACTCTCTCCAAGGCCACGTGGGTTTCCTCTACATGCTCTGGTTTCCTCCCACATTCCAAAGACCTGCGGGTTCATAGGTTAATTGGTCACATGGGTGTAATCAGCTGGCACGTTGAGCCGAAGGGGCCTGATACCGTGCTGTATCTCTAATTTAAATGAAAACATTATTACCTTTGTGCTGAAGTGAGCCACCGTCAATTTCTTCCTTCTCCTCCTGTCCACAGCCCCCAACCCCACCATTGCCATCTCCAGCACCATCAGCAGTTTTAAGATGGCTGGCAAACTGGAGGTCTCAAATCTATTGAATTGAATTGACTTTATTACTTACATCTTTCGTATACACGAGGAGTAAAAATCTTATGTTACATCTCCGTCTAAATGTGCAATGTGCAATTTATAGTAATTTATAATAAATAGTATGTACAACAGGACAGTCAATATAACATAAGAAATACAGTTGTATCAGCGTGAGTTAATCAGTCTGATGGCCTGGTGGAAGAAGCTGTTCCAGAGCCTGTTGGTCCTGGCTTTTAAGCTACGGTACCGTTTCCCAGATGGTAGCAGCTGGAACAGTTTGTGGTTGGGGTGAATCGGGTCTCCAATGATCCTTTGGACCCTTTTTACACACCTGTCTTTGTAAATGACCTGAATAGTGGGAAGTTCACATCTACAGATGCGCTGGGCTGTCTGAACCACTCTCTGCAGAGTCCTGCAAAAGAGAGTTCCCATACCAGGCAGTGATGCAGCCGGTCTGGATGCTCTCCATTGTGCCCCTGCAGAAAGCTCTTAGGATTTGGGGGCCCATACCCAATTTCTTCAACTGCCTGAGGTAAAAGAGGAGCTGTTGTGCTTTTTTCACTACACAGCCAGTATGTACAGACCACGTGAGATCCTCAGTGATATGTATCTCGAGGAACTTAAAGCTGTTCACTCTCTCAACCCCAGATCCATTCATGTCAATAGGGGTTAGCCTGTCTCCATTCCTCCTGTAGTCCACAACCAGCTCCCTTATTTTGCGACATTGAGGGAGAGGTTGTTTTCTTGACTCCACTGTGTCAGGGTGATGACTGACTTGGGATTTTACTGGCCAGCTTTGGTTCTTGCTAATTCTCAGTACTTACATCCCTCAGAACCTATGCCAGCTTGGAACTGGCACAGGAACAAAGAGCAAGGTGCCTTTGATGGGAAAGAGCAGCCACAAAAGGCAGGAAATGTATTATCTGAGTTATATCTTTAATGAATTTTTAAATGTCTTACAGTGTTTCTGTTTGTTTTCAGTATTACTTTTTAATTGTTTAATCATATTTAGTTATTGTATTTGCTTCATTACTTTTTGATGTCTGTGTCTTCAGAAGCATTCAAAGTCTCAGGCAGGTTTGCCAGCCAGTTACAAATAGAACATGACTAGCCAACCGTCAAAGATTTTTTTTCAGCCTTGGGGCAGAGAGGGCTTGTACACGTATTCACATTACATTATACAAGTTCCTGCTTCCAGGCCTTTGCCCCGTAGGAAGGGCAGTCACTGGTGAACACAGGAAATGAAATACTAACCACTCAGCTCTCAAAACACCCTGAAGCAAATACCCTTAACCTTATCTCCAATCATGGTGCATTGGTTTATCTGAAACACTGTTAGATAGCCTTACTATGTTGGCAGCTAAACAGTTAATTTCCCTGTATGTTGGTCCCTTGCTACATGTTGAGCTCTGTGGAATCTGCAGTCTCCCATTCTTTGCAGCAGTGGGTTATCTCCACTTGCAGTAATGCAGGCCGAGCCATCACATGCCGAGCATCAAGAACTGCATTCAGGAGTTCTCCAGCTCAGGGAGGAATAGGGTCTCAGGCTCAGTTCAGGCAGTGGATAAGACAGAGCATATATATCAATAGCAGAGCACCCAAGCCTTAGCTTGCAGCCCAGAAGATACAACATATTCTAGCCATGGGTGAAGCTGCCAGGTTGTCCTTTAAACTGAGTTTGCTCTCCTTGTGATCTTCAGCCCCTCTAGGTCTGCCTCAAATCTAATTCATTCCTTGAGCTGGACATATCCTCACTTCAGGTTAGGCTCTACTCCCAAGAAGGGAATTTGCAGAGCAGATTCGATCGGCTGAATGGCCTAATTCTAATCTTATGTTTTATGGTCTAGCTTGGCAGTGTAGGGGAAGAAAAGTAATAAAAGTAATGTCAGTCAGGAATTCATCTGATAGATCATCTGAGATTATACTCTTGACCAGGTAAATGTAGGCTGTATCAGAGAGAGAAAGAGAGAGAGAGTTGGGTGGGGGCTGCTGCAAAGTCCACCCACTCCAAAGAGAATCTCAAGATCTTTACTGTCATTCTTCAGAGCCAATGTGTCCATCCTGAACCTATTGTCCAGCAAATACCAAGCTGAGGAATTAGAAGCGTGTTCTATCACAATATTAGTCCAAATGATGGGAAGGGAAATAAAACAGAAAAACCAGAAATAGTCAGCAGACAGCAAGAGTGCCTGAAGCCAACTCATGGACTTTGGCACACAAATTATGTGTGGGAAACAGTTTGCTGGGCAGTCCTGCGGGCAGCTTTATGCTGGAGGGCAAGGTGGGGAACCTCCCAAAGAAAGAAAGATCCTGAGTTAATCCACTGCTCTTCTCAGATAACCTGATAGCACAAACTGCTTCCAGATAACATAAACAATGTGTACTTGGCAAATGCCACTCAATCCAACTGCTGAGCTCCACAGGGAGGTCAACTGGGACAGTAGGGGATGAAGGAGCAGACTTGCAGCTACAAATAGCCAAGAAACTAGAGTGCAAGACATTGTTCTGACAAAATAGCTGCTGCGTCTCATTACAAAATATCTCATCACAACCATGGGTAACATAGGCAAACTTAATCAAGACCAGTGAATCAACCTCTAATTTTTTAGTCAGAAAGGAACAGGATTGAAGTGGCAAAATAGATTGTAACTAACTATTCCTGAATATCAACAATGTAGTTGAATACTTGAAGAAGGTTATGAAATACAAATGAGAGAATTGTGAATGGAAAGGTAGTATTGATATTCAATGTTCAGTTTCTTCTAGTCCAAAGTTGTTAGGCTTTTCACTGTTCACAGGTTTGGCCTCATCACTGAGCTATTTACTTCATGGGCAGAGTCAATGAAATTCTGTGGACAAGATGTTCTTGTTTGATATGCCCTCTATAAAATATCTGGCAATCTGTTATATCCAGGACAAGTTTTTTGGTAAAACTGAAGTCCTTACTTAAACAAGCCTCAAGTTTGAAATCCTGCAGTCCAAACCTGAAGCATTTACATGTTTAGAACAGGTAAGCAAGTGATAAACACTTTAGCAGCTAGCCAGAATATCACAATTTATTCCAAGGATTCGAAAGAACTCAAGAAAGGCCTTGCTTCACATCTTCAGCTCCTAAACAAGCATTCTTCCAACAGAAAGCAATCAATCACAATAGTGTAATTGAATCTGCTGGAGTGAATGAATGCCATAAAGGATGAAGCTTCTGCCACAAGACAGTAACTCTTCAAACAAGTTACCTTAATGCAGATAGAGTTGGTGAAATGTCATCTTAACCCCCCCCCCAATGCAAATGTAAAGGGAGCATAGAAAATTAGTCCACATTTAGATTTCATCCTAGGTTCTTGCTGTCTCCTCAGACTTCTCCCTTGGACAAATTTAGCTTATCCACCAGCACTAGGAATGAATCTTTATTTAAATTGTTGATTGCTCCAGTTGTGGCAGAGTTTTGTTTTAGTGGAAATAGCTACCTGATATTCAACTGTAATTGAATATCAATTAATTAAATATTATTAATTATTATCTTCTAATAATTTCCATTGCCTTACTTCACACATAAAATTTATTTTTCCAAGGGAGAAATTGTAAAATTCCAATTAACATGTTATTGCTGCTGCAATTAATATGTGCTCATGTCCTTGATTATCGGTCTCAATGGAATTGTAGTTATTTTACCTTACATCTTACAGCAAAGTAACTTTTAAACAAGACACATTTTTGGGTATTTCTTTCCACAAAAGCATTAATTGAAAAATGAGCTTGGATTTTCATTTGGTACATTTCCATCATGGTTGTCTTTTCTGGTTTCATTAGGTGTAACCAGCTTCATCTGTGATTACATCCAGTTATTTAATTTCACCATTTTCCATGTCTTTCTGGGGTCTTTCTGCTCTCTGTGGGCTGTTCCGAATCATCGACTTAATTCTGGCACGATTCAATGACCCCATTGGGTTACCAAAATCACAGATTCCTATGAAGTACCTGGACATCCTGTGGTAAGTCAGGGGTTCTCAAACTGGGCTCTGTGGATCCATCGGTTAACGGTACGGGGTCATGACATTAAAAAAAGGTTAGTCCATTTTGATACAAGTTGAAGGATAAAAATGGAAAAGCAGGATTTGTAGGGGTCAAATAAATAGCTCTGCCTACTACAGTCATACATTAATGAAAATGAACAATATTTCTCAGAAAATAGGCAGCCAAAATGACAACCTGAATAAAGGGTTTGCTGTTCAAGTTAATTATGATACCTGTGGTGTATTCTATTGGAATCCAGGAACTGATTGCAAAATTACACACTGATAGGAAGTTGCATGGTTATGACAGTGTAAGTCAGATGAAGACAGTAAACAGCAAAGGAATTGTATATACATCAGTAATTATGAAGGTAGAACTGCAATCTTTCCTCTACAATACCAATCACTGACTTCAATTCACTCATTTAAATTCTGTACCATATATCCATTTAGCAATTTGCATTTAAATTCTGTACTGTGCATCAATTTAGCAAATGCTCAGGCAATGGTTTTCATTGCACAGTCATTTCATTACGTTGTTTTTAAATTCTTTTGACATCATCTTCTGATATATTTTATCCACACTTAAACAATTTTTGGTTTGATGCTTCTTTTCCCTAAAGATTCGGGTAAATAACCAAATTGAAAGATTGTGATCTCAGAAATGAATGAAAGCAATTTGGATAGTTTAACTTAATTATAATCTATAAACTATTTTCATTTCGATACCTACAAAATGTGCCATTGCTGTGTGGATGAACTATTTGTCCAGAGAGCCAATTAGTTTGTCAAAACACAGACATTCTGTATATATTGGTCCAATATACAAAAAACAACAAGATAGAAACATAGAAAACCTACAGGACAATACAGGCCCTTCAGCCCACAAAGTTATGCTGAACATGTCCTTACCTGAGAAATTACCTAAGGTTACCCATAGCCCTCTATTTTTCTGAGGTCCATATGCCTGTCCAGGAGTCTCTTAAAAGACCCTATCGTATCCGCCTCCACCACCATCGCCGGCAACTCATTCCATGCACTCACCACTCTCTGTGTAAAAAATTTACCCCTGACATCTCCTCTGCTACTTCCAAGTGCCTTAAAACTGTGCCCTCTCATGCTAGCCATTTCAGCCCTGGGAAAAAGCCTCTGACTATCCACATGATAAATGCCTGTCATCATCTTATACACTTCTATCAGGTCACCTCTCATCCTCCATCGCTCCAAGGAAAAAGGCCGAGTTCACTCAACCTATTCTCATAAGGCATGCTCCCTAATCCAGGCAATATTCTTGTAAATCTCCTCTGCATCCTTTTTATAGTTTCCACATCCTTCTTACAAAGGGGCGACCAGAACTGAGCACAGTACTCCAAGTGGGGTCTGACCAGGGTCCTATGTAGCTGCAACATTACCTCTCGACTCCTAGGCTCAATCCCACGATTGATGAAGGCCAATGTACCGTATGCTTTCTTAACCACGGAGCCAACCTGTGCAGCAGCTTTGAGTGGCCTCAGTCCCCAAGATCCCTCTGATCCTCCACACTACCAAGAGTCTTACGTTTAATACAATATTCTGTCATCATACTTGACCTACCAAAATGAACCATCTCACACTTATCTGGGTTGAACTCTATCTGCCACTTCTCAGCCCAGTTTTGCATTCTATCAATGTCCCGCTGTAACCTCTGACAGCCCTCCGCACTATCCACAACACCCCCAACCTTCGTGTCATCAGAAGATTTACTATCCCATCCCTCCACTCTTCATCCAGGTCATTTATAAAAATCACAAAGAGTAGGGATCCCAGAACAGAACCCTGAGGCACACCACTGGTGACCGACCTCCATGCGGAATATGACCTGTCCACAACCACTCTTTGCCTTCTGTGGGCAAGCCAGTTCCGGATCCACAAAACAATCTCCCCTTGGATCCCATACCTCCTTATTTTCTCAATAAGCCTTGCATGGGGTACCTTGTCAAATGCCTTGCTGAAATCCATATACAGTACACTACATCGACTGCTCTACCTTCATCAATGTGTTTAGTCACATCCTCAAATAATATGGTTTGTTTAGTTTATGTTGCATTGCTTTAGAATTATTTGATACAGTTAAAATCAGAAGGCATTTTAATCCAAATTACAAACAAGAGAAAACCTGTGGATGCTGGAAATCTGAGAAACTCACACAAAATGCTGGAGAAACTCAGCAGGCCAGGCAGCATCAATAGAAAAGAGTGCAGTCGACATTTCAGGCCAAGGCCCTTCAGCGGGACTGAAGAAAACCTGCTTAAACAATGCCCATCATGTGTAACAGCCCCAATAGCAGTGCATTTCTACAGCAGCAACTTTAATAGACACATAAATTCCATGTGTTGTAATTCTGTTGAAGAAGTGGCACCAGAGAAGGCTGCAGTGAATAAAGCGGGTGATGAATTACAGAAAGAATCACTTATTCATAGATTCTTGATTTATCTTCCTAGTCAGTGGTGACTGAGCACGTTCAGCAACATTGAAATTCTAATAAAAATTTGTAACTATTAAGGTAAAAAGAGCCTAATATTTGTTGTTGTCTGTGCAGGGGAAATCATATCCATTTCAAAAACTCAATACCACCCCGTTATTAATATCTATATCATGAATATTAGTTATGCACATTGGTTATGCAGTACTGTGCAAAAGTCTTAAGCACCCTCGATTTTGTTATATGGTTTCAGATGGTATGGCCACCACAGAGCCCTGATCTCAGTATCATTGAGGCTGTCTGGGATTACCTGGAGAGACAGAAGTAAGCGAGACAGCCAAAGTCTGCAGAAGAACTGAGGCAAGTTCTCCAAGATGTTCGGAATAACCTACCAGCCAATTTTCTTATAAAACTGCAGTTTTAAAGGATTTTTACTCTTTGCTGCTCTCTATAGTATTCTGAGATTAGAAACTTTTCACTTCATTACTTTTGAAAGCATCTTTGCTATTACATAAATTTTTAACATGTGCCTATGACTTTTGCACAGTACTGTATATTTGGCCATTGTTATACTTGAATCAGTTTTTTTCAAGATAATATGTAGTTCTTCCCACTCTGAACTCCCACCAGCACATTCTCTTTCTCAAAGGATGGCTTGGCTGAACATTAACTATCCTTTCAATTAAGCTTGGCATGCATTATTTCCAGAGTCAGCTTGGTATAACTAACGCCAGAGCCATTTCCAATAGTTGCTGAGGGCCAGACACACTCAAAGCTATAAAATTCTGTTTCTCTTTGGTACAATTGAATATGGATACCAACTGATGTGTACAAAGATATGATAAACTATTCCACTTTAAAAAATCAGGAACTACATACTACCTGATCTGGAGCAAATGTTTCATATGCACGTTTCCTTCTCAACTTCATGAAAAGAAAGGAGTGAAGTTCAGGTAATTTTAATTTTTGGCTCAAGTACAGACAAAGTAATGAATCGAGATCAAAACTGAAAGGATTCATACTTAGAGGACTACAACTAACAGAATATAGAATACATCTTTACAGTTACGCAGAAAGTGCAGTGCAGACAAGATGATAAATTACAAGGTCATACCAAGGTGGATTGTGTGGTCAGGAGTTCATTTTATTGAACTAGAGGATCATTCAAGAGTCTTATAACTAAGGGATAGAAGCTTCCCTTTAGCCTGGTGGTAGGAGCTTCCAGGCTAGTTTATTCTTCTCCATAGATGCTGCCTGACCTTCTGAGTTGCTCCAGCATTTTGTGTGTGTTGCCCTGAATTTCCAGTATCCTATGACCCCAGACACCTTCAGACTGCAAATTGCATGAGTTCCAGCTCCAGCCTAGACCTCAACTGCCAGTACTTCCAAGGTAAGACTTTCCTCGCTGCCGCTGGGCTCCCCAGGCTCCCCTTCCCCCACCACCACTCTCCAACCCCGAGTCTTTCGGGCTCCACTGTCATTTCTTGGGCCCTTGGAGCATTCAGCTTCCTCCCACCCCAACCTTCCTCTCTCCTCTGATGCCACCAAATCTCTTACCCCCTCAGATTCCTGCTCTAATCCTTTCCCTGCCTTCACCATTCCCTCTGATCTGCCTCTCTCTGAGGCAGAACATTCTGTCCTCAGCAATGGCCTTACCTTTCTCTCCCTTTGCCCACACCTCTGAGTTCTGCATCCACCACGACACCTCCGTCTCTGAGCCCATTTCTTTGGCAAGGATTCCACACCATGCTCTGATGACCCTTTCTCCCATCTCCAACTCTCTTCCTCTTCTTGGACATCCTGCTCTGGTTCGCTTTTCATCTCTAATTGCCAACAAGACATCAACAAACTCAACTTCATCACTCCTCTCTCCTCCTCAAACCTTACTCCCTCTGAAGGCATTGCCCTCCATTCTCTCCGCACTAATCCCAAACTTACCATCAAACCTGCAGACAAAGGGAACTCTGTTGTAGTGTGGCAGACTGACCTCTAACTTGCTGTGGTCCGGTGGCAACTCTCAGCCACCTCCTCATATCTACCCCTTGAAGAGGACCCCACCCTGGACCATCAGAACGTGTCTCTGACACCATGACTGATCTCATCAACTCTGGAGAATTCCCTTCCACTGCCAACAAACTCATTGTTCCCTTACCCCAAACTGCCCATTTCCACCTCCTACCCAAGATCCACAAACCTGACTGTCCAAGTAGGCCCATAGTCTCTGCCTGTTCCTGCCCCATTAAGCTCATGTCCTCATACCTTGACTCCATTCTATCCCTCTTGGTTCAGTCCCTTCTGACCTACATCCTGAAGACTTCTCATGCTTTTGATCTCCTCAATAATGTTCAATACCCTGGCCACCTCATTTTCACCATGGATGTCCAGTCCCTATACGTTTCCACCCCCATTAAGAAGGCCTTAAAGCTCTCGGTTTCTTTCTCAATAAAAGGGCAACCCAGTTCCCCTCCAGCACCACCCTACTTCGTCTGGCAGAACTGGCCCTCACTCTCAACAATTTTTCCTTCGACTCCTTACATTTTCTCCACTCTCGAGAGGTAACCATGGGTACCCTCATGAGCTCCAGCTATGTCTACCTAGGCGCTCACTGTGTAGAACAGTCCGTGTTTCAAACCTTTCCCAGTAACCCTCCTCAACTCTCCATTCACTACATTGATGACTGCATTGGTGAAGATTCATACACCCATGCTGAGCTCATCAATTTCACCAACTTTGCCTTCGTTTTCCACCCTGCTCTTAAATTAGTTTGATCCATTTCTGACACCTCCCTCCACTTTCTCAGTCTCTCTGCCTCTATCTCTGGAGACAAACTGTTGAACAACATCTTTTATAAGCCTAGCAATTCCCATGATTATCTTGACTATATCTCTTCCCACCCTGTCTGCTGTAAAAAGGCTATTCCCTTTTCTCAGTTCCTTTGTTTCCACCTCATCTGTTTCCAGGATTTGGCTATTCTTTCCAGTTCACTGAGATGTCTTCTTTCTTCAAAGAACGGGTTTCCCTTCCTCCACTATTGATGCTGTCCTTACCTGCATCTTCTCTATTTCTCAAACATCCGCGCTCATACCATCTTCCCACCGCCTTAACAGTGATAATGTTCCTCTTGTCCTTACCTACCACCCCATGATCCTCTGCAACCAACACATCATCCTCTGCAACTTCTGCCGTCTCCAAAGGGATCCTACCACCAAACATATCTTTACTCTTCCACTTTCTGCAGATTCCCTTGTCCATTCATCCCTCCCTACTAATATCTCTCCCAGCACTTATCCTTGCAAGTGACCAAAGTGCTACACCTGCTCATTCACCTTCTATATTCAAGGCTGAGATTAGTCCTTCCAGGTGTGGCAACACTTCACCTGCAAACCTGCTGGGGTCATCTATTTTGTCCAGTGCTGCCAATGCAGCCTACTCTACATTGGTGAGACCACTCTGTCGAGCAACTCTGCCCTATCTGCCAAATGTGGAACTTCCCAGTGGCCAAACATTTTAATTCTAATTCCCATTCCCGTTCATCATGTCAATCCATGGCCTCTTCTTGAGCCATGATGCGGCCACCCTCAGGGTGGAGGAGCAACATTTTATAATCTGTCTGGGTAGTCTTCAACCTAATGGCACAAATATTGATTTCTCCCTCCAGTTCAAAAAATCTCCCCCCCCCCCAACTTCTTGTACTCTTGCCTCTTACCTCTTCTTACCTGCCTATCACCTCCCCCGGGTGCTCTCCTCCTTCCCTTTCTCCTATGGCCCACACTCCTCTCTCATCTGATTCCTTCCTCTCCAGTTCTTCATCTTTCCTACCCACCTGCTTTCATGTATCTTCTAGCTATCCTCCTTCCCCTCCCCCACCTTTTTATTCTGGCATCTTCTCTCTTCCTTTCCAGTTGTGAAGAAGGGTCTCAGCCCGAACCATTGACTTTTTAGTCACTTCCATAGATACTGCCTAACCTGATGAGTTCTTCCA
Source organism: Mobula birostris (assembly GCF_030028105.1). Taxonomy (NCBI): domain Eukaryota; kingdom Metazoa; phylum Chordata; class Chondrichthyes; order Myliobatiformes; family Myliobatidae; genus Mobula; species Mobula birostris. Next base: position 41,829,494 of record NC_092390.1, read on the forward strand.
GCATTTTGTGTGTGGGTTGCGGAATTTCACAAGTTTATGATCTGCAAAATGTCTTGTGTTTATTATCAGATTAACATTTGTTAAATCTAGGAAGCTAAGGGTGACCACAACACTAACCTCTATGCACAATCAGTTAAGGCACAAACGCGAGGTTATACTTGACATTGAAGCAGCTTACCAGTCTCAGTGGGGACAGTGAATGCAGTTTGAATACTCATTGTTCTGATAGCACTGTTTCAGGGGAAATGATGGAGGGTTTCAATTCCAGACATTGACATTCCTTTCTGCTCTGAGATGCTGTTAACCCACTGAGGGTGGTACAGTATTGTGGCTATTACAGTGCCAAAAATCACAGAGAGGAGTTCTATTCCTGCTGCTGTCTCGAAGGAGATGGTACATTCTACCCATGATGGCATAAGCTTCCTCTGGGTGATCTGGTTTCCTCCCACATTCCAAACATGCACAGTTAGGATTAGTGTATTGTAGGCATGCCATGTTGGTGCCTAAAGCGTGGCAGATGTTGTGGGCTGCCCAGCACAATCCTCACTGATTTAATTTTATGTAAACAACACATTTCATTATATGTTTCGAAGTACATATCTAATCTTTAAAAATCTTTCCTTCAGCAGACTGCTCTATTTTCCAGCATTTGCAGTATCTTGTGCCTGAGGGATTAATAACATTTGGTTGTTCAGTGAGTAAATCAGAATTATCCTTTGTTTTCTTACCAGCAAGTTTAAAAATCTCACAGCAGATGGATATTGAATATTGCATCACTACTGAAATTATTGGTGGGGGGAGCATTATGCTGGAAGAAAAGCTGTAGGAAGAACAACAAACTCATTGAAGAAATGAGAAGACTGATTACCTTGCTGACTAAAGCACCTGTAATGTGCACAAAATTGCCCTAGATGGGAATAGCCACATTTCTTGAGTTGTATAAGCCAACTTTGAGCCCAATAGTTTTAGTGATGGTACAGGGATAATTACTAGAACAGTGGAATGGTAGAATTTTACCAGGAATGCCAAACATCCACCATCTAGAAAAAAAATGAGCGATGCTGGTGTTATCTCCCTGGAGCAGAGAGTGTTCAGGGAGATTTGACCAAACTATTCGTAATCATCAAGGATCTGGACATACAGTACATAGATACTGCCTCCTCTGACAGGAGGATCTATAACTAAACAACATAATTACTTGTTTGAAAAAAAATCTAACATGGAATAAGGTTGATTTGCTGTCGTCAGACATTTGTTATAACTTTGAAAATTCTGATTGAATAAATAGCAGAAGCAGATTCATCAACTCTTCTGAAAAGTTAATTGATAAAAAATTGAAGGGGGGAATATGGGAGAGTGACAGGAGAATAGGGATCATGCTTAAGCATCTTCCAATTTCTGGCACAAACTTCTTGGACTCAGTATCCCACTTCATGATTCAAGAAGAGGAATGTATACTTTACAGTCTCTGAAATTTTTGATCCCTATGGTTTATTGACACATCAGACACTCATCATCATCATCATCATCATCATCATCATCAGGTGCCGTGCCCAGTTTGAGCTTTCACTGCCATGGCCCACATGCTCCTGTTTTGGGTCAAGTGGATCAATTCATTGGTATTCATTTCCAGTTCTCTGACATTCACCAGACTTAAAACTTCTAATGAGATACAGATCGGATAGATGAAAAGGATTACCTTAATTTCTCAAATAACATGTCAGTTTCAATACATTACTGAAGGCAGAAAATAGCCTCCAGATTAAAATGTAAAACCAGCCACAAATACCATAACTTTAAAAAGATAGTGAGAATAAACATTAAATGAGCCTGCTCCAAATCATTTGTTGTTTCATTTCATTAATTTCTTTCTACATAACGGATTTTAAAAATATTTGCTAACAAGTTGAAATAATTCCAAAGTGCCTGACAGTATTTCTGGCACGTTTAACTTCAATGTGTTCAGGCAGGTTTAAATCTCTTTTATGACATTATTAATTCCAGTTCATTTTGCTGTGTAGAAGTTTGTTCTTCTGAGTCAACAAAATTTATCACTTTAAGCTGGATGCCTTCATCGTTATCTTCTCCGTGACACCTGCAGCTCACAACATGTTATCCAGCTGTGCCTGCCCAATTAAAGACAAAATTACATGTTTAACCAATATCTATAGAAATAAAATAGTATACTCTTCCTTAATAATAACACAACTGCTTTAAAAAGTTATACCGATTTTCCACTTTTAATGTACTATGTGCGCCTTGTGCTGTGTATGACTGTTGGTACTGTGTTTTGCACCTTGGCCCCGCAGAAATGCTGTCGCGTTTAGTTGTACTCATGGCTATTCATGTATGGTTGAATGATAATTAAACTTGAACTTCAGTAGTTATGTCAAGTTAGCCAAAGCAAACAGGTGAGCATTTGGGCTCAGTGCCTTAGCTTATGAAGAAACAATCAGTCAGTTTCCCAGATCGTGATGCCATCCAGAAAAAAAAGCACAATGACAAGTGAGACAAGAGACTACAGACATTGGAATCTGGAGCAACAAACAAAATAGAGAAACTCAGCAGATCAGGCAGTGTCTGTGGAGAGAAATAGAAATTCAAGATGGATGGATGAGGACAGATGATGGATTGCCCTGATGAAGTGTCTCGACCCTCCACAGATGCTGAATCCGGCTGATGCCTTACCACTGAGTTACTTACACTGAGTCACTGGATCTCAAGAGAGAGAATTTGTAGAATGTCTGCGAGATGGCTTTTTCGAACAGCTTGTTGTTGAGCCCACTAGGGGATCGGCTGTACTGGATTAGGTGTTGTGTAATGAACCAGAGGTGATTAGAGAGATTGAGGTGAAAGAACCCTTGGGGGGCAGTGATCATAACATGACTGAGTTCACTGTGAAGTTTGAGAAAGAGAAGCCGAAATCTGATGTGTTGTTATTTCAGTAGAATAAAGGAAATTACAGTGGCATGAGAGAGGAACTGGCCAGAGTTGACTGGAAAGGGACGCTGGTGAGAAGGATGGCACAGCAGCAGTGGCTGGAGTTTATGCGGGAAGTGAGGAAGGTGCAAGGCAGGTATATTCCAAAAAAGAAGAAATTTTCGAATGGAAAAAGGATTCAACCGTGGCTGACAAGAGAAGTCAAAGCCAAAGTTAAAGCTAAGGAGAGGGCATACAAAGAAGCAAAAATTAGTGGGAAGACAGAGGATTGGGAGGTTTTTAAAAGCTTACAAAAGGAAACTAAGAAGGTCATTAAGAGGGAAAAGATGAACTATGAAAGGAAGCTAGCAAGTTATATCAAAGAGGATACTAAAAGCTTTTTCAAGTAGATAAAGAGTAAAAGACAGGTGAGAGTAGATATAGGACCGATAGAAAATGATGCTGGAGAAATTATAATGGGAGATAAGGAGATGGCAGAGGAACTGAATGAGTATTTTGCATCAGTCTTCACTGAGGAAGACATCAGCAGTATACCAGACACTCAAGATTGTCAGGGAAGAGAAGTGTGCGCAGTCACAATTACGGCAGAGAAAGTACTCAGGAAGCTGAATAGTCTAAGGGTAGATAAATCTCCCGGACCAGATGGAATGCACCCTCGTGTTCTGAAGGAAGTAGCTGTGGAGATTGTGGAGGCATTAGCAATGATCTTTCAAAAGTCAATAGATTCTGGCATGGTTCCAGAGGACTGGAAGATTGCAAATGTCATTCTGCTATTTAAGAAGGGGGCAAGGAAGCAAAAGGAAATTATAGACCTGTTAGCTTGACATCGGTGGTTGGGAAGTTGTTGGAGTCGATTGTCAAGAATGAGGTTACAGAGTACCTGGAGGCATATGACAAGATAGGCAGAACTCAGCATGGTTTCCTTAAAGGAAAATCCTGCCTGAAAAACCTATTGCAATTTTTTGAGGAAATTAGAAGTAGGCTAGACAAGGGAGAGGCAGTGGATGTTGTATATTTGGATTTTCAGAAGGCCTTTGACAAGGTGCCACACATGAGGCTGCTTAACGAGATAAGAGCCCATGGAATTACAGGAAAGTTACATACAATGGATAGAGCGTTGGCTGATTGGCAGGAAACAGAGTGGGAATAAAGGGATCCTATTCTGGTTGGCTGCCGGTTACCAGTGGTGTGTCACAGGGGTCCATGTTCGGGCCGCTTCTTTTTACATTGTACATCAACAATTTGGATTATGGCATAGATGGCTTTGTGGCTAAGTTTGCTGATGATACAAAGATAGGTGGAGGGGCCGGTAGTGTTGAGGATGCAGGGAGTCTGCAGAGAGACTTGGATAGATTGGGAGAACGGGCAAAGAAGTGACAAATGAAATACAATGTTGGAAAGTGTATGGTTATGCACTTAGGCAGAAGAAATAAACGGGCAGGCTATTATTTAAATGGGGAAAGATTTCAAAGTTCTGAGATGCAATGGGTCTTGGGAGTCCTCGTGCAGGATACCCTTAAGGTTAACCTCCAGGTTGAGTCGGTGGTGAAGAAGGCGAATGCAATGCTGGCATTCATTTCTAGAGGAATAGAGTATAGGAGCAGGGATGTGATGTTGAGGTTCTATAAGGCGCTGGTGAGACCTCACTTGGAGTACTGTGGGCAGTTTTGGTCTCCTTATTTAAGAAAGGATGTGCTGACGTTGGAGAGGGTTCAGAAAGATTCACTAGAATGATTCGGGTAATGAGAGGGTTAACATATGAGGAACATTTGTCCGCTCTTGGGCTGTATTCCTTGGAGTTTAGAAGAATGAGGGGGGACCTCATAGAAACAGTTCGAATATTGAAAGGCATGGACAGAGTGGATGTGGCAAAATTGTTTCCCATGATGGGGGAGTCTAGTACAAGAGAGCATAACTTAAGGATTGAAGGGCACCCATTCAGAACAGAGATGCGAAGAAATTTTTTCAGTCAGAAGGTGGTGAATCTATGGAATTTGTTGCCATGGGCGGCAGTGGAGGCCAAGTCATTGGGTGTATTTAAGGCAGAGATTGATAGGTATCTGAATAGCCAGGGCATCAAAGGTTATAGTGAGAAGGTGGGGGAGTGGGACTAAATGGGAGAATGGATCAGCTCATGGTAAAATGGCGGAGCAGACTCGATGGGCCGAATGGCCGACTTCTGCTCCTTTGTCTTATGGTCTTATGGCCTTTGATTGGAGCAGGCTGACTCTGTGGCCTGCAGTCAACAGGCGACACAGCACTAAATTGAACTGAACTGATCTAAACAGAACATCCCTAGACTGTTTCAATAACTCTGTGATTGGATGTTTTATATTCTGTCTTTTGCTTATTTCTTGCCGTTTGCACTATTTATTCTTTTTTTCTGCATTTGTGTTTTTGATGTTTTCTTTGAATGAGTTTCATGATATTTCTTTGTTTTATAGCTGCCTGTGGGAAGACAAATCTCATGATTGTATACTGCATCCATACTTTGATAATAAATGTACCTTGAACTTTTAGCTTTGAGAGAACGGGGATGATGATTACTAAAACAAAATAAAGCTTATACTGGAATTTTGAAATTAAAATAACAAATAACGAAATACTCAGTAAATCAGGCAGAATCCATAGAGAGAGAAAGAGCATTAATATCTCAGGCTGATGATCTTTCATCGAATTCTGACAAATGCTGGTACATCTAGCATTTTTCTATTTTTAATACTGCTTTTCAACATCTAGAACATTTCGCTTTTGATTTATTGCTTAATTCCCTACCACTCTTCTTTCAGTAATGGCCACCTGAGAAAGCTTCGCTTATCTCCCTGAAGGGATTTCTGTTTGCTCCTTTAACCAATTTCACTCTCATTGGTTTCTGTTATCTCCCTTATTTTTGAGAAAGTGTTCATCAGAATTTGTTTCAATGAACAGAGTTAATTAAATGCTTTTCCTCCAGGAGACTTTGCAGCAGAGAATTCTGCATAATTTTACAGGAAAATAGATAAGTATTTGAAACAGTGTACAGATGTACGAAGAAAACAGTCACAAGCATAGTCATAGCCAATCGAGCACATCACAATGTTGTGCAAATTTCACGGATTTCACGCACAAAATGCTGGAGGAACTCTGGATGCTGGAAATCTTACGCAGCACACACAAAATGCTGGAGGAACTCAGTAGGTCAAGCAGCATCTATGCAAATAAATTAATAGTCAATATTTCAGGCCAAGATCCTTCTTCAGGACTGGAAAGGAAGGCTGAAGCTTCCAGAATAAAAAGGTAGGGGGAGGTGAAGGAGGATAGCTACAAGGTGCTAGATGAAGCCAAGTGGGTTAGAAAGATAAAGGGCTGGAGAAGAAGGAATCTGATAGGAGAGGAGAATGAACTACAGGAGAAAGGGAAGAAAGAGGGGACCCGGGGGAGGTGATAGGCAGCTGAGAAGAGGTAAGAGGCCAGAGTGGGAAATAGAAGAAGAGGAGAGGGGAGGAATAATTTTTTACCAGAAGGAGAAATTAATTGTAGGCTACCCAGATGGAATATAAGGCATTGCTCCTCCACCCTGAGAGTGGCCTAATCATGGCACAAGAGTAGGCCTGTCAGAACGGGAATGGGAATCAGAATTAAAATGTTTGGCCACTGGGATGTTCTGCTTTTGGTGGATGGGGCGGAGGATTTTATATGCCTGTATAGTAATTTCACTGTCTCAGTTATTCAAAAGATCATTGCAGCTTTCACAGCTTCAGAACATAAAAAAGTAGGAGCAGAGACATGTCATGAGACCCTATCCCTTTGTTCAGAAAATCAAATGTAAATTACTTTGCTTAAGCCCACCTGCCTCCCCCTGCCACTAACCCTAAACTAGCAGGTGGAGTCATGGATCATTTCCTGCATTAAATTTAAGTAATTCAATAGATCTAGAATTTGGAAAAAAAGCTATCCTCAGTAACTGATGCGTAGTTGAGAGCAACCTAACTTGCAGCATCACTGTGCGGCACAGAAACTAATCTGCAATGGACAGAAGGGCTTTACAATGGGTAGTTAAAACTGCCCAACACATCACTGGCATCAGTCTTCCTAACACACAGCATACACAGAAATCTGCCAGAAAAAGGTCAGTAACATCACGAAGGACACCCACCCAGCTCATGGACTGTTGGCTTCACTTCCGTCAGGGAAGAGGATGTGCAGCATCCATGCCAGGACCACTCGACTCAAAACCAGTCACTTCCCCCAAGCCGTCAGGCTGCTCAACACCTCCACCCCACTACGCTCCACACCCCCACCACCCCCACCACTACTGTCAGAGTCACCCCATGTACAGATACTCCTGTACCTATCTTCACTTTATGAACATACAATCAGTTTACAGTATGTAGGTAAGATAATCTTACGTATTTATATCTATTGAGTTTTTATTGTGTTCTTTATGCTTATTGTGCTTTATCATGTTGCATCGGATCTGGAGTAACACCATTCCATTCTCCTTTACATCTGCGTACTGATAAAAGGCAATAAAGAACCTTGAATCTTGAAGCTTACTTTGGATGTTAGAATTCTTAGTAACTCATCATTAGGGAATGCCATCTGGTGGCCATAGCTTCCAACTCTAGGCTGTCAGTTTGAAATACTTCTAAGTCTGTTCTTAGGACATTATAACAGAGAAAAAAATTGATTGACAAAACAGTGGTGACAAATAATGTTCTTGAAATACTTGATGATGAAATTCGGTATACCTATTCTTTTGGACACTTCTAAATTTTACAGATTAAAGAACATGCAAAATGAAAGGTGCATTTGCAATTGTTAGAATGAGAAAAACATATTGTCTGATACAAATATATTATTTTCGAATAAAAACAATTGACTTTTATTCCATGGGTGATATGGGAAATGAAAATCAATATGCAATTTGCCCTTGGTATAATTTGGACGGTATATACTATATATTCAAAAGGAATTCAGATGAATAAACTTTTCTCGAGCTTCCAGCTGGGTACAGGTATCGATTATAACTGACATTTCAATGACAATCTCCACCATTTTCATCAGGGATGGAGATGATAATCTTGGTTATAATCGATATCTGTACCCAGCCGGAAGTCTGAGAAGAGTTTATTTGTCATATAGGCCAGGAAAGCACTACATCCTTTTTCAGGAACTGAGATATTTGTTCAATAAAATAGATATTACCAGATATTACAAAACCAGTGTTTTTATGCTCTTCTGTCAATAATTAATTAAGACACATAGCCAACTTAAATATACTAAAATCTAAATTCACAATCATTGGAACATATCAATTACCCACATATATTGAAAATATATACCAAAATTCTAGTGTTTGTTAAATAGTCCTTAGATGTACAAGAAGCTGGATATTAATTTAAGTTGTTTTATGACATATTGTTCTAAAGAGCTGTATTCAGACATTTTTTGATCTTACGGAAAATAGATTCATCAAAAAACTTATTTAACAAAGCGAAAAAGAGGCACCCGAAAGCAAGGAAGAAACACAGTGAAAAGTAATGTCCATAGTGCTAAAGTTGCAGTTGTCCTTTGTCATTATGCAGTAGAGAATGGGGCTATTGCTCAATTACAGCACAAGGAACACTCGGTTTTCTTTCTCATCTTGAATAATGGCTTCACGTTGCAATAACTGCCATTTCATATTCTGTTGTATTCATTCTGAACTACTAACCTCGATTAAATTTCACATCAGAACGAAAAATAACAAAATTTACACAGCACTTTGGCACAGTTGGAGGAATTATTTAAAAGAAAACCATAAAATGCTTCAAATTTTCTAACAAAATCTAATTAAACTGATTGATTTCAGAAAGGAGACACAAAAGACTTAGTTGCTGGGATTTGGAACGAGAAGCAAACAATTCAATTTCCACTAGTCACAAACAGTATTCTGACCCTGGCAGTTACCCAAGGCTCTGTGATACATTGACAAATAAAGAAGCATTTTGGGTAAGATACTGGCGAACTTTTTAAAGTGAGCAGTTATTGTAAGGCTGAGCAATGCCAGTGGCAAGAATAAGCACAGGCATTAACCATAAATTAACTTCTCGAGCCATGTGGTGCTGATGGCAGGCACAAGAGGCTAAGGTTTAAAATCACTTTAATTATTATTCCACTTAACTTATTTGCTTCATTAAGTTCATAGTATATTTATTTTATCTTTGTCAGTATGAACAGATTATTTACCTGAAATTTTCTTTTCCACCAGTACATTAGCAGTATTTCAGAATTTAAGAAGTGGAATATTCAGGTTTACACAAAAACTGTGCTATACTGCAGACTTGTTGTCTAAAAACTTTTCGGTGCTAAGTTAAAGGCTGAGCAGTTATCCTGTGTCAGTTTTAGTTTGACGTATTGCCATGGCAAATTTTGAGCAGAATATTGCATTCTCAGACTTAACAAGTTTTGAATTCAGTTCCAGACTTCATCTAATGATTGAATTGATGAAAAATATCCAGCTCGTATGTGATTCCAATACTTTAACTAGCCATATAAAACAATTAATGTTGTGAGGGCTGACTCTCTGAGTACACAACTATCCCAACTATTGATTGATCATATCTGTAACCATGTTTGATGTGTTTAAACAAGTCTAGTCTGGAACCTTCCTTGATCTCTATTACAATGATCAGTAAGTGTGCAGACGACGTTGGTACCTCAGGTACGGTTATCTCGTGGCCCAGCCAGTAGCCCTGGCTGAATGCAGAGGTGCGCTCCCTACTAACAGCCTGGGATGCTGACTTCATGTCTCTCAGAGCAGCCAGAAGAGACCTAATCTTAGGCACCAAGAGGGCTAAGTCCACCTCTGCACAAAAAAATTCAGGAGCAGCTGTCCGATAATGATCCCTGGCATATGTGACTGGGCATCAAGGGCATTTCTGGCAATGCAAGGAAAAACAGCGCTGACTATACTACTGACACTCTATACAACTTTTATGCACACTTAAAGCCATGCAACACAAGGGCAGCCATGAAAGCTACCCCCTTCCCAAGGAAACAGCCACTCTCTGTAACAGCAGCAGATGTGAGACAGACCCTGCAGAGAGACAGTCCCCATAAGGCGGTTGGGCCACACAACATTGCAGTTTACAACTCTGGGAGGGTGCATACTAGCTCACTGATGTCTTCACAGACATTTTCATCATTTCACTCATCCAGGCTGCTGTCCCCAAATGCTTCAAATCAGTTACCATCATCCATGTACCAGAAAAACCCCACAAATCAGAAATAAGTTACTACCACCCAGTGGCACTGACACAAATCATCATGAAGTTCTTTAATGGCACATATCAAATCTCCATTCCTAGAAAGTGAATTTCCATCACAATAGCAGTTCGGCTAAATGCCATGACATAGTCCCCTTCGACTGCATGATCTTATAATGATCACCTATGCTGGACAAGGAAGAACTCAGACTAATATCAATTAAACAGCCTGCAAGACACTTAGTTGTAGTCCTCTGTCTTTCAGCCCCAATACTATCATTGTGCACGTAAATCAACATTAAGTACTGACAAATTAAAGGAAACTTCTTATCACAGGTGAACATGAAACATTTATTCATTTCTTCATATTTTAAGGTGCACAAACCTCTCCTGGTTCAGAGATCTGCTTTTCACTGTAATTGCTACAAAGTCAGTGTAATAGAACTTTAGTATCTTTGAAACAGTTACCAGTTTTCCGAAGGAATTATACACTAAGGTAGATTTCTACTTACTGATTTACAAGTACTTGATTCTCTTTCTGCCTTTGGGCTTTTGGCCACATTTTTTTTCAGTAGGTATGTGCATAGATTCAATGCATATTTTAATTTATTATTCATTACTGTAGGTTTCACCTCCTTTCCAGGGACAAGTTGCAATTGAAGTTATTTTTGCTTTCAGGTCTACAAAGCTAACAGTCAGAAGTTGTTACTGGGAAAAGGTTTCTTGGCATGTACTAGTGATACTCTCTGCAGAAGACTTGGTACCAATAGAAATAAAACATCTCAAACTTCTGAAGTTGATAATAATCATAAACATAACAAACCCTGATTCCCTGCCTTATTGTCTTTATAAATTCACCAGGGTAACAAATAGTGCATCATGGAACGGTCAGGCTTTGCTAGTGCATACTTGCACACCAAATCCAAAAATGGTGATCAGTTGTCAACATATTTTGCCTGTTACTATTGGTTGCCTTTTACAAGCTCTTATCAACTACCTTGGCTTAATGATTGCAAAATTCCAAAGTTTTGCATTCAAAGTATCCACTAGTGAAATAATCACACACTTTCTGTGACATTTCAAAGCAGTTTTGAGGGAGTGTTTCATTACTTGTGGTGCTATCTGAAGCATTGAACTTTGGGTATTTGTCTGTTGAAGTAAATGTAAAAGACCTGTTGTCACGATTCAATCATATTAGCAGAGTTCACCTAATGTCTCAACATCTCTGAAACAAGCCTTTTGCTGTTCTGGAGATAAACCAAGTTTAACTCCATTAAACCACGCTTATTTGCTATGTTGCTGCTTTGAAATAACCTGAACATTTGAAAGGCACAATAAAATTAAAGTTTACTTGTTTCTCCTAAATATGAAGTGATCATTACAGGTTGTCTCCTGGTTACATCAGGGTTGTAAATCATAAATATTGCCATGAACCAAGTTCCCAGACAGCAGATGAACTCTGCTGACCCACAGGTGTCAGCAAATTTAGACCACTGATCTTCCGAATACTGGCTCTTATGTATAGGCTGCACACAAGTAGGGCATTCATAAAGTGGGGAGGGCCTGTACATTTCCTTTTGGACAGTAAGTTGAATTATTTTGTAGTGACATTTATTCATTTAATATCAGATTATTATCAAATCAAATACAAATTATTCACCATGCCATTTTAACTCATGCTAGCTCTAAATTAAAATGCATCATTCAATAAATGAATATAAAGCATTCTTCCACTGGACAAACTTGCTGAAGTTATACTTAAAAAAGTTAACAATATCTATTGGAAACTGAATTTTATTTAAGTATTAATTCACAACAACTATTCTTGTTACTGATTATTTCATCTACAGAGAAATAACAAATTTCAAGATATGTGTTTCATCTTTATCAGAGATTATTAATAGTTTGCAGATGCTATCAGTGTCATTTTGCTCCTATGTTTCAGCTTTTTCTAATTCCATCCAAAATATGTGAAGGTATATTTATCCATCAGTCATAAAATAATGGCTTTAAAGAAACAGAATTATAGGCCTGTCATATGTGAGCTAAAACAACAGTAATCTTAACCAAAAATATTAGGATGTGTGATTAAATGTAGAAATTGAAAATAGGCACCAATCCACTCCTAGTTTTGCAGAAACAGCACTGAGCAGCCTGATCCACTATTAAGATGTATTGAACTCCATGACCTTGCTTCATTTACATGGTAGACATGAACTAAACCTACAAAAGAAAGTTAGAGCCAAGCTGAAGTGATGCAAAAGTCCTTCTTGAAGCCGTTAAAATACATGGCCTAAAATAAAATTACCGCAGATGCTGGAAAGCAGACATGAAACAGAAAAAGTCAGATATATTCAGCAAAAGAGTCCCCTTATCCCTCCTGGTAACTTCAGATATTTTTTTTCAACTTCTCCTAATTAGTTTCCATTTACGTATCTACCTTCTGTTATGCACTGATCACCCTCTTTCAGTTTGTGTCACTATCCCTCTTGTCATTTAATTTCTCCTCTCCTCCAACTGCTCGCAGATGTTCCCACAACACCACCTCCACTTGTCCAACGTGCACAGCCAACCCCTCACCATTCTCTGAGTCTTTCAATATGTTTGTCTCTAATTTTCCTCACTTCTATTTAAGATTGTCAACTTCAAGCATTAACTGTTTTCCCTCGCCACAGATGCTGCCTGACCTGCTGAATATAGTCAGCATTTTTGGTTTTGTTTCACATTAAACATACATCATTTGTAAGAGATTCTGTGGATCTTCCCAGCACTGACAATCTATCACTTTGAAATTAAATCACGTCCTTTTATAAATATTAATGCATATTTGCTTTACTTATTTTACTTTGAGTTTCATTCTCTCTTACTTCAATTTTCCTTTCCCTCCTTAATTCCCTCACTATATCTGATCTGGATCACAACTGTGATGGGCTAATTACATCAAGCTTTTGGAGTGATCCTGTGAACCAACTGTTTGACAAGCTAGGCTAGTTTGGAAGGTTAGGTGATATGGGACCCTGGGTGATATAACCAAAAACACACATACAAATTGCTGAAGGAATTCAGGAGGTCAGGTATCATCCATGGAAGGAAATGAACAATTGATGTTTCAGGCACAGACCTTTCATCATGACTGAAAAGGAAGAGGGCAGAAGCCCGCACTCAGATCTCCTCCACTCCTTAAATGTATTCTCTCATTCCACAACCCCATAACATAACAGGGATATGGTTCCCTTTGTCCTAACCAATCAGCCCATGAATCTCCCCATCCAACACATCATTCTCCACAACCTGTGCCATCCCCAATGGCAACCTACCACCAGGCACATCTTTCCCTCTAACGACCTATTCACCCCACCCCACAGCCCCCTGGTTTCCACGGGGGGATCTGAATGACTACCTTACGTAGTTATCCCTCCCCACGAATCTTCCTCCTGGCACTTAACCCTGCAACCATGCTAAGTGCTATGGCTGTCCCTACACCTCTTCCCTCACCACCATTCAGATCCCAAAAGAGTGTTTCTATGTGAGGCAGTCCCTCACATTTGAGTCTATCAGTGTCATTTATTGCATGCGTTGCTCCTGGTGTGGTCTCCTCTACATCAGGGAGACCACAAGCAGTTGGTGGACCACCTCATCAAGCACCTTCATTCCATCCCCTGCAAAATCCAAAATTTTCTCAGAGGCCGTCCATTTTAATTCCACTTGCCATTTGCACACCAATGTGTCCATCTATGCCCTCCTCTACCGTCCGATGAAGCAAGGCACACATTGGAGAAGGAACATCTCATTTTCCATCCTGGTCATCTCCAACCTGACAGCATCCATGGACTCCTTACTTTTTGATCTTCCATTCGTCCAGCTGGGCTTTGGATTTTGCATCCACTTTTACAAGCAGTTTTTTGTCTTCCACAAAAGTCGAATGCTTGCAATTTTCCTGAAGCTTCGTGAACTCTGTTCCAGATTAAAATCAAACCACATTTCACAAGTAACTGCCTGACTTAACATATCAGAGGCATTCTCAAATGGGTTGCCTACAAAAACTGTTGTAGCTGGACTGATGTTTTCATCACTTTTACAATTCCTCTGAGCAGTATAATCCTTTCTTGGTCCAACATGCTTTCCAACCAGGGGCACAGAAGCTGGCAGCAACAACTGTTTCCCAATGGTGGGCAATGGCTCATGGTGCTCGGCATGGCAACAGTGTGGGATCATCCAGTATCTTTCTTAATTCACCTTATTACAGGGGATGTGGCATGCAAATAGTAGATAGATCTCCAATCAAGTTGTATTTGTCTCAGCCAATCACGTCCCCACAAAACTTGGGTTCCTGTTTTTACCACATACAAGCCCAATGTGGTTTGTTGGTTGTTGTATTTTACTGTTACGAATGCCGTTCCCACAGGAATAATCTTTTCGCCTGTATAAGTTTTTAACTGGTTACAGTATCTGTAGGCTTCAGTTCAGTATCTATGAAATGCCGTTCAAACTCATTTTGTGGAATGACTGAAACAGCAGAGCTAATGGCCACTTCCATTTTAATTAATTTGCCATTCACTTCTGTTATAAGGTACAGAAACATAGAAACAGAAAATCTACAACACAATACAGGCACTTCGGCCCACAAAGTTGTGCCGAACATGTCTCTACCTTAGAAATTACTAGGACTACCCATAGCCCTCTATTTTTCTAAGCTCCATGTACCTATCCAAAAGTCCCTTAAAAGACCCTATCGTATCCGCCTCCACCACCGTTGCCGGCAGCCCATTCCAAGCACTCACCACTCTCTGCGTAAAAAACTTACCTCTGACATCTCCTCTGTACCTGCTCCCCAGCACCTTAAACCTGTGTTCTCTTGTGGCAACCATTTCAGCCCTGGGAAATAGCCTCTGACGATCCACACGAATAATGCCTCTCATCATCTTATACACCTCTATCAGGTCACCTCTCATCCTCCGTCGCTCCAAGGAGAAAAGGCCGAGTTCACTCAACCTGTTTTCATAAGGCATGCTCCCCAATCCAGGCAACATCCTTGTAAATCTCCTCTGCACCCTTTCTATGGTTTCCACATCCTTTCTGTAGTGAGGCAACCAGAAATGAGTACAGTACTCCAAGTGGGATCTGACGAGGGTCCTATATAGCTGCAACATTACCTCTTGGCTCCTAAATTCAATTCCACGATTAATGAAGGCCAATACACCATATGCCTTCTTAACCACAGAGTCAACCCGCGCAGCTGCTTTGAGCGCCCTATGGACTCGGACCCCAAGATCCCTTTGATCCTCCACACTGCCAAGAGTTTTACCATTAATACTATATTCTGGCATCATATTTGACTTACCAAAACAAACCACTTCACACCTATCTGGGTTGAACTCCATCTGCCACTTCTCAGCCCAGTTTTGCATCTTATCAATGTCCCTCTGTAACCTTTGACAGCCCTCCACACTATCCACAACACCCCCAACCTTTGTGTCATCAGCAAACTTACTAACCCATCTCTCCACTTCCTCATCCAGGTCCTTTATAAAAATCACGATGAGTAAGGGTCGCAGAACAGATCCCTGAGGCACACCACTGGTCACTGACCTCCATGCAGAATAGACCCATCTACAACCACTCTTTGCCTTCTGTGGGCAAGCCAGTTCTGGATCCACAAAGCAATCTCCCCTTGGATCCCATGCCTCCTTACTTTCTCAATAAGCCTTGTATGGGGTAGCTTATCAAATGCTTTGCTGAAATCCATATACACTACATCTACTCCTCTTCCTTCATCAACGTGTTTAGTCACATCCTCAAAAAATTCAATCAGGCTCGTAAGACACAACCTGTCCTTGACAAAGCCATGCTGACTATTCCTAATCATATTATACCTCTCCAAATGTTCATAAATCCTGCCTCTCAGGATCTTCTCCAACAACTTACCAACGACTGAAGTAAGACTCACTAGTCTATAATTTCCTGGGCTATCTCTACTCCCTTTCTTGAATAAGGGAACAACATCCGCAACCCTCCAATCAACCGGAACCTCTCCTGTCCCCGTTGATAATGCAAAGATCATCGCCAGAGGCTCAGCAATCTCCTCCCTCGCCTCCCACAGTAGCCTGGAGTACATCTCATCTGGTCCCGGCGACTTATCCAACTTGATGCTTTAAAGAGCACATCCTCTTTATTAATATCTACATGCTCAAGCTTTTCAGTCCACTGCAAGTCATCACAACAATCACCAAGATCCTTTTCCATAGTGAATACTGAAGTGAAGTATTCATTAAGTACCTCTGTTATTTCCTTCGGTTCCATACACACTTTCCCAGTGTCACACTTGATAGGTCCTATTCTTTCATGTCTTATCCTTTTGCTCCTCACATACTTGTGGAATGCTTTGGGGTTTTCCTTAATCCTGCCCGCCAAGGCCTTCTCATGGCCCCTTCTGGCTCTCCTAATTTCCTTCCTAAGCTCCTTCCTGTTAGCCTTATAATCTTCTAGATCTCTAACATTATCTAGCTCCCTGAACCTTTTGAAAGCTTTTCTTTTCTTCTTGACTAGATTTATTACAGCCTTTGTACATCATGGTTCCTGTATCCTACCATAACTTCCCTGTCTCATTGGAACGTACCTATGCAGAACTCCACACAAATATCCCCTGAATATTTGCCATATTTCTTCCGTACTTTTCCCTGAGAACATCTGTTCCCAATTTAAGCTTCCAATTTCTTGCCTGATAGCCTCATAATTCCCCTCACTCCAATTAAACGCTTTTCTAACTTGTCTGTTCCTATCTCTCTCCAATGCTATTGTAAAGGAGATAGAATTATGATCACTATCACCAAAATGCTCTCCTACTGAGAGATCTGACACCTGACCAGGTTCATTTCCCAATACCAAATCAAGTACAGTCTCTCCTCTTGTAGGCTTATCTACATATTGTGTCAAGAAACCTTCCTGAACACACCTAGCAAACTCCACCCCATCTAAACCCTTTGCTCTATGGAGATGCCAATCGATATTTGGGAAATTAAAATCTCCCATCACAACAACTCTGTCATTATTGCACCTTTCCAGGATCTGTTTCTCTATCTGCTCCTCAGTGTCCCTGTTACTATTGGGTGGTCTATAAAAAACATCCAATAAAGTTATTGACCCCTTCCTGTTCCTAACCTCCACCCACAGAGACCCCATAGACAATCCCTCCATGACGCCCACCTTCTCTACAGCCGTGACACTATCTTTATACTTTATACTTTATTGTCGCCAAACAATTGATACTAGAACGTACAATCATCATAGCGATATTTGATTCTGCGCTTCCCGCTCCCTGGATTACAAATCGATATTAAATATTAAAAATTTAAATTATAAATCATAAATAGAAAATAGAAAAATGGAAAGTAAGGTAGTGCAAAAAAACCGAGATGCGGGTCCAGATATTTGGAGGGTACGGCTCAGATCTATATATATATATGTGTGTGTATGTCTGATCAACAGTGCCCCGCCCCCACCTCTTTTGCCTCCCTCCCTCCCTGGCCTTTCTGAAACAGCGAAAACCCAGGGCCATTGAAGTAACCATTCCTGTCCTTGAGCCATCCAGGTCTCTGAAATGGCCACCACTTCATAGCTCCAAGTACTGATCCACGCTCTAAGCTCATCTGCTTTGTTCACAGTACTCTTTGCATTAAAATAGACACATCTCAAACCATTGGCCTGAGCACATCCCTTCTCTATCACCTGCCTAACCTCCCTTACACACTGTCTCCAAGCTTTCTCTATTGGTGAGCCAACTGCTTCTTCCCCAGTCTCTTCACTTCAGTTCCCAAACCCCAACAATATTGCTTTTCTGTTTTAGTTTTCATATTATAAATCTCAAGACTACTCAGTTCTGTGTTACTCCCATGATTATCAGATTTTTCATCAACAACATGCAGATTAGTGCTCTTTTTATCTTTTTCTCTTTCATGTGCAGTTCATTTGTTTTTGTCTACTCGACACACTCTTTGTATGTGTTCTACTTTGTTGCATTTTCTGCATTTTTCACCTTTAAATCTGCATTGTCTGCTGTATGCGAGCCCCTGCCACAATAGTAACATGATTTGTTTGGACAGGCCAGTTTCTCTTTAGACTGCAATTTTGTTCATGCTTGCTTTCATTCTTGCCTGCAACTCAATGGCATCTCTGTCTGCTGTTTCCATTGATATAGCATTTTCAACTGCTCTTTTAAATGTAAATTGTATTTCAGTTAGAATTTATTTTTGAATGCTTTCTTGTAAAATTTCATAAACTAAAAAATCTCTCAGTGTATCATTAAGGCCATTACCAAACTGACAATACTCAGAAAAGCTCTTCAATTCAGCCATGAATGCAAAAATAGACTCCCCTTCCTTTGATTCTGCATACGAAACCTAAAGCATTCTGAATTCAACAATGGTTTCAGTTCTAAATGTTCTGGCATTACTTTCATGATATCAACAAAGCTCAGCAGTCAAACTCCTAAACAAACTGTATGCCTTTAAACCCAATGCACTCAGCAAAATTGGCACTTGTTTCTCATTGGCTATTTAATTTGCTTTAAAATATTGCCCAATCTGTTCAGTATATAAAATCCAGTTTATCAGTTATGTAATCAAACACATCAATCTTTACGATGTAAAGCCATTTCTGCTTGTTTATTATGATTACAATCACCCGGTACTCAATTTTTATAAGCTCATGAATTCTTCCATTTTCTTCCATTTTTTAAAACTTGATTGTGTCTTGCCTTCCAAAGAACACTTGCTGCAAGACTTTTATTAAACTCGACTGTTTTGCTGCACTTCTGCTGGTAGATAGTCTTCTCAGGTTTATTTTAAAAATACTGCATCACCACTGTTATGCTTTGTAACTTCAAAACACTAAACTAATTAAAAGGAAAAGGAGGGAGTCTGAAATATGATTCTAACTTTGTGTTTACTCTAAGTGAGGTGCATACAGTACATATCATGTGGTAATGCCATGATGTATGCAATTCACTTCTTTTTAACATATAACCTGTAATGAATTATTTCAACAAAGAATATGTAATCAACAATATATTCATAGTACAATATTGAAATATTAAATATACAACACACCTGGACTCAACTATTTCCTGCTAACTTGTGCTGCTTCCCCTACCTTTTTATTCTGGCTCCTTCCTCCTTCCTTTCCACTTCTGATGAAGGGTGACGTTAACTGTTTACTTCCCTCCTTAGATGCTGCTGAGTATCTATTCTGACCTGCTGAGCTCCTTCAGCATTTTGTATCTAGAGAACCTGTTGATTCTTCAGTTGGATACAAAATTAGCTGGGTTGAAGAGAACAGGATGATAGAAGATAGTCATTCAGATTGGAGGCTAGTGGTGTGCCACAGAGATCTATGTTGTTTGTCATTTATATTAACAATTTGAATGACAATATTGCTAACATGGTTAGTAAATTTGTGGATGACACCAAAATTAATGGTGTAGGAGATAACAGGGAAGATTATCTATAATTAGAACAGGATCTAGGTGAACTAGGGAAATGTGCAAAGGAGAAGCAGATGGAATTTAACTCAGGACACTAAGTACAGGAGTTGGATTGTCATGTTGCAAATGTACAAGCCAAGGTGAGACCACGCTTGAGTATTTTGTGCAGCTCTGGTTATCCAGCTGTAAGGAAGGATGTCATGAAACTGTAAATGGTGCAGAAAACATACACAAAAATTCAGCCTTGGATTTGAGAGCTTGAGTTATACCGTGTCCGGATAGGTTGGGACATTTTTTTCCTGGACAGTAAGAGACTGAAGGGTGACCATGATAGAGATATATAAGATCATGAGGGGTATAAGTAGGATAGGGAAATCTAAGGATTTAAGGTAGAGAGGAAAGACTTAAAAGGGAACTGAGGGGAAACTTTTTCATATAGACAATAGTGGGTACACAAAGTGAAGTGCCAGAGGGAGCTGTAGAAGCAGGCACAGTTACAATGGTTATTACTAAGACAGTGCATGGAGAGAAAACATTTAGAGGGAGATAATCCAAACACAGGCAAGTGGAACTAGCGTGGATAGACAATTTAGTCAGCATAGACAAGTTGTGCTCTACAGCTCTGTGATTCTCTGCTACTGTGTAATAAAAACAGAAGATATTGGAAGTATTCAGCAGGTTGGGCTGCATCTGTAGGAAGAGAAACAGAGTTAATCTTTCAAGTTGACGACCTTTCACCAGAACTGGAAAGGAGACAGAAGGGGCCTAAAAGTGCAGGAACAGTGGGGGAGGCAGCTGCCTCTGACAGTGGAAAATCAGAGTGACCCATGTGCTAAACTGTAAATAAGGTTACAGTCAATAAGTGAATGCAAGATGGTAGAGACTGAGAACATAGACAAAACAAAAACCTAGACAAAGGTATGTGGGAGCTGTGAAATGCAGAGCAAGTAGACATTCCTGACAGCTCTAGATGATGGGAGCAATTACAATTTGCATTTTGATACTTCTTTTGCAAACAAAAATCAAGAAGTGAAATGGACTCCAAGGCTGTACAAGGAGATCAGGCGAAATGCCCAAAAGGTTTGGATGAAGTTTTCAGACAGTTAGAGCCAGAGAGTCAAACAGCATGGAGGCAGACCCAATGGCCCAACTTGTCCATGCAAACTGTGCTGCCCGGCATAGTTTTGTGGGCACATATAGAAGCACAGATTAATTTTGTGAAGTGTGGGACAAAGATCACAGATATAATAGCAACAATTAAGGGGCATTTAGACAAACACATGGACAGGTAGAGAAGAGGGTTGTAGACCCTGTGCAAGCAAATGGGTTAGATAGATTGACATCATTTTCAGCACAGGCTGAAAGGTCGTCTCTGATGATGTTCTGTTCTATGCTTTAAGTTACATGAAAGCCTTATCATCAAAGGTGAACAGTGGAAAGGGGAAGCGGAAGACAGTAGAACTGAGTTGTCTTATTAACAAGCAGGACTCAACGTAAGACAAAATGTGTTCATTGCTGGAATTTCAGTCACAGGTTAAAGTAAGCTTTCCAACTTAGCTCTGCCTGGCCTAACCTAGTGAAGGAATGGCACTAATGGTAATAATTCAATGTTTTGGCATGCTTCAGATTAAATTGATTTTGTCTTATGTAGTAGCAGGACTGAGCTATTCAGATCCACAAGCCTGTTCCATTAATCAATTCATCCCTAATCTTCATCATGACCTGCGTATCTTAACTTCATTTACCTGACATGCTTTCATATTCCTTAGTACACTGACACAACAATCCATCAAATTACGTTTAAAATTTTTCAGCAGCTTTGGGAAGATGGAGCTTCAGATTTCCATTTCCATCTATTCTATATGAAAAGGTCGCCTGTGGTTGCAAATCTGAATAGCCCTGATCTAATTTTCAGATTATGTCCTTCGGTTCGGAATCTTCAGTCAGCTGAAATTGTCTCCCATTTATCCACTGCTATAAATTGTCCGATTGACTAGAACATCTCAAGTGGTCTTGGGAGGATATTATCTGTTTGACAGACAGAAACCTGACTCAATGTTTCAAGCCTAGTAATCTGAACATATTAATAAACAACAAATAATCTGAAGTTAGCAGGCCGGTGCAGTGGCATCCACACCAGACTTTGCGGCGAGCAGTCGCAGGTTCGAATCTGACTGGGTGCCTGCATGCAAGCAACTCGGCTTTGTTAAAAAAACAGACAAATGCTAAAGAAATGACAAAGTTGCTGCCGGGTATGCCACAAGGCACGGAGAGGAACAAGAAAAAAAAATCTGAAATTAGGAGGTATGCAAAGTGTTAGTTCAGTCTCGTTGAACTGTAAAATGGTATACAATGCGCTCAACACAGACTGAAATTAAATAACAAAACTTCTGTATAAAATGTTGTTACATCAGTAGAAATTTTTTTTTAAAAAGCCTGAATTGCACCAGATATTATTAAAGAAAAATCGGTAACTACTTAATAGGAAAGTTAAATGAGCTTGAGAGACTACAAAATTACTGAGAAGAGCAGATCAAACAGGAACATTTACTAGTAGTGATTTTCTGATGATTTGTAGTAGGGTGTTCAATTCATTGATTGCAAATTTCATTTAATGGACCCTGGAGCCAGTTTAAGCTTAAATACTTGAATAACATTTATGCCACATAATGTGCTTTACTGCATAATGATTACCTTTCTAATATGCGATAATGCTCCATACTTAACACACGTGTCTAGGAAGGAATTTCCATCCCATTTGCTTCAAATTGATCAAGCAACCATTGAATAATGAGCAAGCAAATTACGGTCAAGAAAATTATGGCAATGATCCTGAAGAGTCAGGAAGGGAGCAGGTGGAATGCACAACATGCTGCTGTTCACACCCAACAAAAACAATGCATTAATGTCTACTAATGTTCCAGGGTGGGCTCAAACTACCGAGTCAAGTTGAGTTTATTGTTCTCCGCACAGGTATGGAGAGGTACAGGCACAATGAAAAACGTGCTTGCGGCGGCATCACAGGCACGTAGGTCCAGACAACACACAGAACATAAATTATACACAAATTATGCAAGACAATGAATACACAGCAGCTGAGTACACTTCTTCACCGCAGAAGACAGAAGTGTCTTAGAAATAGTGGAAACAAGGATAAAACGAGTGATCATTGTAAAATACTAGTTCTAAAGAAAATCTGATGGAGAGCTAGGACCAAAACTTGCCAACCCACTGAATGTGATGGCTTATAGCTTAGAAGTAGCTTCAAAGGTAATAGACTGTGAATTTAGATGGTGACTGTCCTTTAGGGGAGGAATCCTGCCGTTCTTAGCTGGTCTGGCCTATATGTGACTCCAGACCCACAGCAATGTGGTTGACTCTTAAGTACCCTCTGAAGTGGCCTTGCAAGCCTTTCAGTTGTATCCAACCACTAAAAAGAAAATAATAAGGAATGAACCCAGACAGATAACCTGGCATCGAACTAGGCACTGGAAACGACAACGGGAAAACTAGCCCTGTCGACCCTGCAAAGTCCTCCTTACTAACATCTGGGGACCTGTGCCAAAGTTGGGAGAGCTGTCTCACAGACCAGTCAAACAACAGCCTGACATAGTTGTACTGACAGGATCATACCTTAGAGTTACCATTCTGGACTCCACCAACACCATTCCTGGGTATGTACTGTCCCACCGGCAGGACAGACATAGCAGAGGTGGTGGCACAGTGGTATATAGTAGAGAGGAATTTGCCCTGGCAACTCTCAACATCAACTCTCGACCCCATGATGTCTTATGGCACCATGCCAAACATGGGCAAGGAAACCTCCTGCTGATTACCATGTACTGTCCTCCCTCAGCTGACGAATCAGTACTTCTCCGTGTTGAGCAGCACTTGGAGGAGGTATTGAGTGTGGCAAGGGCACAGAATGTACTCTGGGTGGGGGACTTCAATGTCCATCAGCAAGAGTGGCTCGGTATTACCACCATATATCGAGCTGGTCGGGTTCTATTGGACATAACTACTAGACTGGGACTACAGCTGGTGGCGAGGGAACAAATAAGAAGGAAAAACACACTTGACCTCATTCTGACCAATCTTCCTGCAGCAGAAGCAGCTGTCCATGACAGCATTGGTAGAAGTGACCACCACACAGTATTTGTGGAGACTAAATCCCGTCTCCACCGCGTTGTGTGGCACTACCAGCCTACAAAATGGGATAGACTTTGAACAGATATAGTAGGACAAGACTGGGCAACTATGAGGTGCTGTGGGCCATTGGCAGCAGCAGGATTGTACTCAACTACAACCTGTAACCTCATGGCCTGGCATATCCCCCACTCTAACATTACCACCAGGCCAGGGGATCAACCCTGGTTCAATGAAGAGTGCAGAAGGGCATGCCAAGAACAACACCAGGCATACCTCAATATGAAGCCACATTACAGGATTACTTGCATGCCAAACACCATAAACAGCAAGTAATGGACAGAGCTAAGTGGTCCTACAACTAACAGATCAGATCTAAGCTCTGTAGTCCTGCACATCCAGCTGTGAATGGTGGTGGACAATCAAGCAACTCACTTGAGGAGGAGACTCCACAAATATTCCCATCCTCAATGATGGAGGAGCCCAGCACACCTGTGCAAAAGATAAGGCTGAGGCATTTGCAACAATTTTCAGTCAGAAGTGCCGAGTAGATGATCCAGCTCGGCTTCCTCCAGAAGTCCCCAGCATCCCACATGTCAATATGCAGCCAATCCGATTAACTCCACAATATCAAGAAATGGCTGAAAGCACTGGATACCGCAAAAGCTTCCTTCCTTCCACAATAAGGTTAGAAGTGGAGATGTTCGCAGATGATGGCACAATATTCTGCACCATTCGTGACTCCTCAGAAAGGGAAGCTGTTCATACCCAAATGCAGTAGGTCCTGGACAATATCCAGGTTTGGGCTGACAAGTGGCAAGTAACATTCAGTGGCATCACCATCACTGAATCCCCTACTATTAAAATCCTTGGGGTTACCTTGGGTTCAGCCATATAAACACCGTGGCTACCAGAGCAGGTCAAAGGCTAGGAATCTTGTGGTGTGTAACTCACCTCTTGACTCCCCCAAGCCTGTCCACCATCTACAAGGCTCAGGTCAGGAGTGTAATGGAATGTTCACCACTCGCCTGGATGAGTGCAGCTCCATCAACACTCAAGAAGCTCCCCCACCATCACCGAATAGTTGCAGCAGTGTGTACTATCTACAAGGTGCACTACAACAACACACCAAAGTTCCTAAGGCAGCACCTTCCAGATCTACAACCACTACCATTTAGAAGGATGAGAACAGCAGATACCTGGGAACACCACCACTTGGAAATCCCCTCCAAGTCACTCACCATCCTGACTTGGAAACGTATCATCATTCCTTCATTGTCGCTGAGTCAAAATCACAGAATTCCCTCCCTAACAGCACCATGGATGTACCTACACCTCAGGGACAGCAGCAGTTCAAGAAGGCAGCTCATCACCACCTTCTCAGGGGCAACTAGGGATGGGCAATAAATGCTGGCTTAGCTGGTAACGCCCACGTCCTGTAAATGAATAAATAAAGAAATAATTTGCTAGACTATGAAATAGTCAAGGAGAACTGAAAAGTAGCAAATTCCAGAAAGGGGCAAAAGAAAACCCTAGAAAATTATTGACGGCTTGAAAGGCAGTTCAGAGCAGACCATCAAACATCATGTTCACGTGGCAGCTGCTGGAAATTCCAAAGGGCGTGAGGTTCGAGGTGCTTCAAACATTGATACTCTCCACTCCTGTGCACTAAGCAAAAGAATGAGCCAGATCTGGTGCTGGGACTTAGATCTTGGCCAAATCCGAAGTGTTCTCAAGGATGAGAGAGGAAGATTGGCATTTGAACACAATTTACAGGAAGAGGGTTCTTTTACTTTCCTCATCTTGATGAAAGATCATTGACACCAATTCACCTTCTCCTTGCACTGAACTAGTTTCCAAAACTTTTCCTTTATTTATGATGGGTACAGTTGTTGAGCTAAGAGTTGGCTGTGTGGTGACCAGAGAGAGATCATCACTGGTCAAGGGTTGGCCTTGATAGCTAGAGAGAGATAGATTTGATAGCTGGATTGGGACAATTGGATTGGGGTTGGGACCTCTCATCAAAAGAGATGGAAGTGGGTCGTCAAGGAATTGGAACTGATGGATGGGTTATTCAGAGTTGTCAGTCATTGCATGTGTGTTTTGTTGATTATGGGAAGGGTGTGGTTCCTTTTGTGTAGACACTATGGTATTACTAAGTGGTTGAGTGGTGTTTCAGCTGATGGTCAGGGAGGGATTAATGGTTGGGGATATGAGATTGGTATTCAGGTGGAGGGGTTTGTGGGTGGTTGATGAGGGTGCAATCAATAACTGGAGATATGAATTAGTCAAAGGCTCAGAGTATTGTGGAAGATCATTCCAGAACTGGGCAGAGTGGATTATTTAGTTGATGGACATAAATGAGAAACAGGTACATTTCTAACTTAAAGGTCTGTCAGCAATAGGTTCCCTACACCAGTTTGGGACCTACAGGAAGACCACCTCCTCCATCTGCTCCACCATCTTCCTCCCCACCCACCACACCCCCATTAATTACGTAGAAATATAAGCATTGTGAGAACCTTTTTCTGTATGAGTAGCTTGCAGGCATGAAAATTCTTCAAACGTTTTTCTTCAGATAACAAATATCTGTGTCAATATATAAGGGGGACTCAGTGTAGGCACTATAATAGGATTTCAAGAGGCATTAATTTACTATTCTAAATACAATATTTCTGAACAATAAGTTGCTGTGATAATTTATATTGACAAAATTCAAGGATTCATTAATGTATAATAATGAGACCTCTGTATTAGATTAATCATATTCAGTTTGTTAGGCTGTTGTTTGCGAACGGCTGGAATCAGTGCTGGATTTTCACCTGCTGTGATATTAATGGCATAATGAAAAAGATTGAAGAGATGAAAAAAATCTATAAAGAGATACAAAGACATAATTCTTTACTTTAAAGCTGACTGATTCTAGATAAAAGCTTGATTTTCCACTAATTGCATTAAAACAATAATTCAATGATCATAAGAACTTTCCAACCTACCTACGTGACTCTGAACTTAGAGTGACACACATAAAATGCTGAGGTAACTCCGAAAGTCAGGCAGCATCGATGGAGGAGAGTAGATGGGTCAAGACCCTGATGAAGGGCCTCAGCCCAAAATGTCGATGATATCCCCTCCATAGATGCCGAGTTCCTACAGAATTTTGTGTGCATCACTCTAGACTTCCAGCATATGCAGAATCTCTTCTGTTAATGACTTTCAACTTAATTGACTACCCATCTTTAACATATATTCACTGTACACCGTCTACATTTTTAAATGATGCAAGTTCACATTCTATATGTAAATATAAAACCTATAGCTTATTTCCTAGTCTGCTTTAGCCAGTTACATACTCCGAGGGATTACATTCTGTTTCTCCACAGAAAGATGAGCTGATTTCCACTTGTCAATTGGAATAACCATTGCCCTTCTCAAAGTTTTCCAGGAGAGGGTGCTGTCATTCAGGACAATTGCATTCCCTCCCTCAGTTACCTGCCTTGAAAAGAAGCAGAATTGATTTTATTTATAGTTATTTAGAGATAAGCAAGGAATAGGCCCTTCCTGCCAGCAGCCCATCTACTCAACCCTAGCCTAATCGCAGGACAATTTGCAATGATCAATTAACCTACTAACCAGTACATCTTTGGAATGTGGGAGGACACCAGAGATTTTCTCTTGAAAGATTGTTAATGTATTGCAAAACGGTAATGAAAAATTCAGTGCTTCAGCAATGCACATTGACAATTTTGATGTGTTTGTAACATGCCAGTTTGAAGTAGGTTAAAAAATGTCTTGACTGATGAACTGAAGTTGTTGAAATTGAACGGTATAAAATGGTTAGTATCACATCAGCTCACTGTCCTGTGCTCTGTACTAAATTCAGCTTCACTGCCTTTAACAGAATGGAAAAGCTGAAGTCCGCATCAAAACCCAATTTTGCTCCCAATTTTAACGTTAACAACTTCAAAGATGGTTGTTAACTTGTCATAATAGCATTAACAATGAACCAAAATCATTATCAGGGCAACATATTAACTACTTAGCCATTAGATCCAGGGCTATATTTCCAAAATACGTTGCAATCCTCCTCCTCCAAAA
The DNA here is from genome assembly GCF_030028105.1 of Mobula birostris. Classification (NCBI taxonomy): domain Eukaryota; kingdom Metazoa; phylum Chordata; class Chondrichthyes; order Myliobatiformes; family Myliobatidae; genus Mobula; species Mobula birostris. Next base: position 41,857,385 of record NC_092390.1, read on the forward strand.
CGGCCAGCTTGCTTGGAGTTCTAAATACAGATTTTTTTCCATAGCTCCTTTACTGAGCAGAAAACTATCTCAAAGTCAAAGTAAAGCTTGTTACCAAAGTACATATATGTTTGCATATATTACCTTGAGATGAATTTTCTTGCAAGCATTTACAGGAAAATAAAGAGATACAACAGAATGTACAAAAAAAAACTATAAATGAACAAAACAACTAACAACTAAATAATGTGTAAACGAAGACATATTGCGTAAATATGAAAAAGTACTGAGGACATGAATTGTGAAGAGTTCTTGTAAGTGAGTCTGTAGGTTGTAGAATCAGTTCAGAGCGGTGGTGAGTGTAGTTATACGCATCAGTTCAAGGGTCTGACAGTCAGAGAGTAATAACTGTCCCTGAACCGGGTGGTGTGGGACAAGGATTATCAACCTCCCGCCAAGATGAGACCATGGTCTGAATGATGGAATGTTGCTTCATGTGGCAGCACTCCATGCAAATGTGCTAAATAGTGGGGAGGATTTTGTCTGTGATGGACTGGGCTATCTTTATTACTTTCTGTAGACTTTTTCATTCCTCAGCATTGCTGCTTCCACACTGGGGTATGATGCAAACAGTTTAGACACTCTACACTGTGCACCTATAGAAGTTTGTCAAATTTTTCGGTGACATACTGAATCTATGCAAAATTCTAAGAAAGCAGAGGCATTGTCGTGCCTTCTTTGTAATGCCATTTATGTGCTAGTCCCAGGACAGATGCTCTGATATAATAACACCAAGGAATTTAAAGCTACTGATCCTCCAAGAGGGACTGACTCATGGACTGGTTTTGGATGACACTAAACTTTAAATTAATAAGTGCAGGTATGATAGAAAACATGAAATGGAACCTAGGAGGAAATTATATTTCCTCACTTGTCGGTGAATAATTTAGTGTTAACACTGCCTTAGGTGCATATTTTCCTCAAAAGCATTGTGACTAACTTCTTAAATATGGCATTATCTCTTTATTTCAGCACTTTAAACACCTATTAATGATATCAGCCTTAAATATTCATGCATAGTAATTGACATAAGCTAAATAGAGTTTGCATTGAAAATCAGAGTTTCAAGTAATTGGGAAATAGTACACAAAACTATTCCAAAATCCAAGAAACTGACCGATTATTAGGTTTAAAATATCAATAGCGGTCACTTTTAAAAACGGAGTGCAGGTGCTCCTGATCATAGAAGGAAGCTGACTTGAGGCGGTGGAGTGAACTCGGGCTGGGGAACATTCCGAGAGGTCTGGCTGGTGCATTCCTGCAGGGTTGGTGTGTACTCAAGTTATAAATAATAAGACCATAAGATATAGGAGAAGAATTAGGCCATTTGGCCCATCAAGTCTGCTCCATCACTTCATCGTGGTTGATCCAATTTTCTTTTCATCCCCAATCTCCTGCCTTCTCCCTGTATCCCTTAATGCACTGACCAATTAAGAATCTATCTACCTCTGCCTTAAACATACATAACGAATTGGCCTCCATGGCTACCTATGACACAGAATTTTATAGATTCACCACTCTCTGATTAAAGAAATTCCTCCTCATCTCCGTCCTAAAATGACATCCCTCTATTCTGAGGCTGTGCTCTGGTCTTAGATGCTTCCACCATGTGAAACATCCTCTCCACATCCACTCTATCAAGGCCTTTCACCGTTCAATAGGTTTCAATGAGGTCATCCCTCATTCTTCAAAATTCTGGTCAAAACAAGCCCAGAGCCATCAAATGCTCTTCATATGATAAGCCATTCAACCTGGAATCATTTTTGTGAACCATCTCCAACTTCAGCACATCCTTTCTAAGATAAGGGGCCCAAGACTCCAAGTGAGACCTCACCAGGGCTTTATAAAGTCTCAATGTTACATCCTTGCCTTTATATTCTTGTCCTCTTGAAATGAATGCCAACATTGCATTTGCCTTCCTCACCACAGACTCAACCTGAAAATTAGCCTTTAGAGGACCCTGCACAAGGACTCCCAGGTCCCTCTGCATCAAAGACTTTTGTATTTTCTCTCCATTTAGAAAATAGTCAACCAAAGTGCACGGCAATACACTCCCCTTCCCTCTGCCACGTCTTTGCCCATTCTTGTAATCTGTTTAAGTCCTTCTGTAGCTTCTTTACTTTCCCAAAACTACCTGTTGTTCCACCTATTTTCAAATTGTCTGAAAACTTTGGAACAGAGCCATCAATTCCACCATTCAAATCATTGACGAATAACATGAAAAGAATCGGTCCCAACACAGACCCCATTAGTCACCAGCAGCCAACCAGAAGAGGCTCCCTTTATTCTCACTCTTTGCCTCCTGCCAATCAGCCACTGCTTTATCTTTCAAGTAATACCATGGCTTCAAAGCTTGTTAAGCAATCTCATGTGTGGCATCTTGTGAAAGGTGTTCTGAAAATCCAAGTACACAACATCAACATTCTCCTTTGTCTATCCTACTTGTTATTCCTTCAAGGAATTCCAACAGATTTGCCAGGCAAGTTTTTCCCTTGAGGAAACCATGCAGATTATGTCTTATTTTATCATGTGCCTCCAAACACTCTGAAACCACATCCTTAATAACCAACTCCAACAACTTCCCAACCACTGAGGTCAGACTAACTGGACTATAATTTCCCTTCTTTTGCCTCTCTCCCCTCTTGAACAGTAGAGAGATATTTGCATTTTTCCAGTCTTCCAGAACTATTCCAGAGTCTAGTGATTCTTGAAAGATCATTAATAATGCCTCCATGATCTGTCAGCCACCTCTTTCAGAACGGTGGGGTGTACACCATCTGGTTAAGGTGACTTATCTACCTTTGGACTTTTCAGTTTCCCAAGAACCTTCTCCTTAGTAATGATAACTTCACACACTTCATGACCACTGACACCTGGAGCTTCCACAGTGAAGACTGATGCAAAATATTTATTGAGCTTATATGCCATTTCCTTATCCCCCATTACTACCTCTCCAGTATCACTTTCCAATGCTCCTATATCCACTCTTGGGTCTCTTTAACACTTTATGTTTCTGAAGAAGCTTTTGGTAGCGTAGCCCTATTCCATCTTTGCCTTCTGTTGGTTTTTAAAAAGTTCCCAGCCTTCTAACTTCTGAATAATTTTGCTCAATTATCTGCCCTCTCTTTGTCTTTTATGTTGGTTTTGACTTGTATTGTTAGCCACAGTTGTGCCATCTTTCCTTCAGAATACTTCTTCCTCTTTGGGATGTATATATTCTTTGCATTCCAAATTGCTCCCAGAAATTCCAGTCATTACTGCTCTGCCATCATCCCTGCCATCTTGTAGGCACTCTAGAAATACCCTTCCTGGAATTCAGCACCAACCTGATTTTTCCAGTCTACTTGCATATTGAAGTCCCCCATGACTACTGCAACATTGCCCTTCTGGCATGCATTTTCTATCTCTCATTGTAACTTGTAAACCACATCCTTACCACTGTTTGAGGGTCTTTTTACCCTTTCTCTATCCACAAAGATTTAACACCTTCCAACCCTACGTCACCTCTCTCTGATGTCTTGGTTTCATATTTTACCGACAGTGCAATGTCGCCAACTCTGCCTTCCTACCTGTCCTTTCTATACAATGTGTATCCTTGGACATTAAGCTCTCAGTTATAATCTTCTTTCAGCTGTGATTCCGTGATGCCTACAACATCATACATGCCAATCTGTAACTGTGCTAAAAGTTCACCCACCTTATTTTGTAAATTGTGTACATTCAAATACAACAGCCTCAGTCCTGTATTCACCATTACTGATTTTGTCTGCCTTTTAGCATGGATTTCTTGTTAAAACACAGTGACGCTGTTTCTGTTTACAAATTTGAACGATCCCATCTGAAAACCTGCGCGTGTACGGAGAGTATCTAATACATATTAATAAGGTATTCTGCCTTCCTGTCATTCGTATATACCAGTGTTTGGTTTGGAACAAAATGGAACCTGGGGCCAGTGTAACAGGACGCCATGCATGTCCATCAGTGTGGTCGTGTGAAACACTCAGAACAAGGAAAAATCACTCGCGGGCCGGATAAGCATAGTATCCCAATATTTGCTCGCGGGCCGGATCTGGCCTGCGGGCTGTAGGTTGCCTACCCTGAGCTAAAGCTTCAAGATCACCACTCTGACTCTGTCCACTCTGACGATGGCCGGTGTGGTTACTCCTGCCTTCCTTTAATCTGCTCTCGCTAATCAATCCCAAGTGCCTACTGGTTGCTGGTCAAAGCTCTTCCTCGCTGTGCGACCCCTGCTGCCTTTTATCCTCGGGCAGTGGAACTGATTGAAAACCCCTCCCCTCAAAACTTGTGATGTCTGGATTGGTTGCTAATCAAAGCTCTTTCTGATAATAATATTGTAATTGTGTTAGCTTGAACATCTGCAGCCTTCTTGTGAACTTCCTTGCACTTAGGGTAAATATTATTGGAGATTAAAACAAAATATTTTAATGGAAAACATTCTGCTGTGACAGAAATTAGCACTTGTTATAAACTTTATGAACTTAATGTCTCCGGGGGATAGCGCCAAAACTATCAGTAACTCCAGAATACAACCATCACCCAATCCTACCTGGGTGATTTTCAGTTTACTGAGCACAATCCTGATGCTATTTTTCCTGACAGCTCTGATCCATTAAGATACTCAGCAACTGCCAGCATTGAGGACTCACTGTTCAGGTTATGCCCCTGAGGCCATCAACATACAATGTACCAATTATTTATTAAAACAGGAATTCAATACACAACACGATTGTTTAGTGTAATTAACTTTAGTATCCTTATGATTGCCAAGGTACATTCCTGACGATGCAAGTTTATCGAGGTACATACTTCTTTATTGCTGTTGAGCTCTTTTAATTCTCAATCACATCAGTGTAAAACTAGCAGATAGTTAGGGTGACACAAGAGATTCTGCAGTTGCTGAAAATCTTGAGAAACACCCACAAAACGCTGGAAGAACTCAGCAGGTCAGGCAGCATCCGCGGAAGGAAATGAACTGTTGACATTTCGGGCTGAGACCCTTTATGAAGGCTGCAAAGGAAGAGGGCAGAAGCCAAAAAGGAAAGGTGAGGAGAGGGGGAGGAGTGTGTTCTGGCAGGTGATGGGTGGAGTTGGGGTGAGAGAGAAGGTAGGTGGATCAGGGAGGGGGAAAGGGGAATGATGTAAAAAGCTAGGAGGTGATAGGTAAGGGGTCTAGAAGGGATTTGGGGAGGACCTGACTCACCCAGAGAGTTGTGAATACCAGAAATACACTGCCTGAGAGATTGGTGGAGGCTGAGTCAGTGACAGCATTTGAGAAGGGCTTTAATGAGCGCTTGAAATGCTGAGGCATAGAAGACAGTAGACCAAGTGCTGGAAGATGGAATTAATACGAATGGGTCTCCTCTAGTTAGCATGGATGTGGTGGGCCAGTTGGCTTGTTTCCATACTTAATGACTCCATTGCTCTATAAATTAAGAGAAAATGATTCTACTTTGCAAATTATAGTTTCCCATTAGGCATTTACCTGGAAATTTTCTTCCCACTTTCTGCAAGCAAATAAATACGCCCACCTTTTGTAAAATCATTTCAGGGGAATTGCAAATAACCTACATTTAGAAAGTAAGAATAGTTTTCAAATTGTGAAATTAATGGTCCAGACTTGCTTAAGTATAGTTTTTCAGATGTTTTAAAATGATAAGAACACAAGACATAGGAGCAGAATTAGGCCATCTGGCCCATGGAGTCTGCTCCGCCATTCAATCATGGCTGATCCTTTTCTCCCCTCCTCAGCCCCACTTCCTGGCCTTCTCCCTGTAACCTTTGATGCCGTGTCCAATCAAGAACCTATCAATCTCTGCCTTAGATACACCCAACAACCTGCCTGTGGTAACAAATTCCACAAATTCACCACCCTCTGGTTAAAGGAATTTCTCCGCATCTCTGTTTTAAATCGGCACCCCCTATCCTGAGGCTGTGTCCTCTTGTTCTAGACTCCCCCACCATGGGAAACATCCTTTCCACATCTACTCTGTCTAGGCCCTTCAACATTCAAAAGGTTTCAATGAGATTCCCCCTGATCCTTCAAATTTCAGCGAGCAAATTCCAATTCCTTGATTGATAACCCTTTCATTCTCAGAATCATCTTTGTGAACCTTCTCTGAATCCTCTCCAATGCTAGCACATATTTTCTTTGGCAAGGAGCCCAAAACTGTTCACAATACTCAAGGTGAGGCCTCACCAATGCCTTATAAAGCCTCAGTATCACATCCATGCTTCCGTATTCTAGCCCCCCTGAATTGAATGCTAACCTTGCATTTGCCTTCCTCACCACCGACTCTACCTGCAAACTAACCTTTATGGTGTTCTGCACAAGGACTCCCTTTGTATCTCAGATTTTATGGATTTTCTCCCCATTTATAGAATAGTCTGCACATTTATTTCTACTACCAAAGTGCATGACCTGCAAGTTTACCTTTAGAATGTTCTGCACAAGGACTCTCAAGTCCCTTTGCATCTCAGATTTCTGTATTTTCTCCCATTTAGAAAATAGTCCGCACATTTATTTCTACTACCTAAGTGTATGACCATGCATTTTCCAACACTGTATTTCATTTGTCACTTCCTTGCCCATTCTCCTAATCTGTCTAAGTTCTTCTGCATCTTACCTGTTTCCTGAACACTATCTGCCCCTCCACCAATCTTCATATCATCTGTAAACTTGGCAACAAAGCCATCTATTCCATCATCTAAATCATTTATGTACAGCATAAAAAAAAGTGGTCTCAACACCAACCCCTGCAGAACACCATTCGTCACTGGCAGCCAACCAAACAAGGATTCTTTTATTCAGAGGGCAAGGTTGAGGTCATTGTCAATTCACTCACTGAAGCATATTATTCCAACCAGCCTATTACCAGTCTCACTTACTATGTCACAAATGGGGCCTTTTGGCTATCAGGTATACACTGGAATCCAGGACACAAAGATCCCATTCCCTTTACTTCCCTGTAGCCATACAAGAGGTTCTCTCTCACATACCCAACACCTTTCCTTTGGATTCTTTTGCCATTTACTTATACAAATGGGTAATTCATGACAGCCAATTAACTAGCACCTCTTTGGAAGGTGGAAAGAAAGTGCAAGCACCACAGAGACAGCACTCGAGGTCAGGGTCAAATCTGGGGACCAAATGCTGCCCTGCTCTACCATGCAAACAAAAGGCTTCATGAGACTGTTGTACACAACACCCACAAAGCACAGGCCTTCTACTGGTGTGTCTCATCATACACATCTCCCTTTGACAATAAAGGTCACACTTCTAGCTGCAAAAAAAACCTGTTTTATGAAACAGATCTGCAGAAATATTACTGCAAAGACACTCAGTGTAATAAATTTGAAATAGTTATGGCTCATTTGATATTGACTAAATAAAACTATCGCATATTGTTTAAAGATACAAGAGATGCTGGAAATTTTGAGAAACACATACAAAATGCTGGAGGAACTCAGCAGGCCAGCCAATGTTATAGAGGGGAATAAACAGTTGATCTTTTGGGCTCAGACCCCTCATCAAGAACATGGATGCCCTGATCTCTAGCATTTTGTTTGTGTTCTAGGTATTGATTAACATTGTATATTCACGTACAATATATTGTAAATGGGGAATCAATTAAAAATAACTTTTATTGAATAAAATAAACCTTGGCTCACAATTTTGTCTTTTCCCAGATGCAGAGGGTGGAGGGGAAGAAGGAAATTGATAATATAAAGAAGAGGGTATTGAAAAGGCAAGGTGGGAGGAGGGCAGCAATTACTCGGGAGGGTAAGGACAGGATGAAAAAGAAAGGAAAATGGACACCAAGGAAAGGGAAAAAGAGCAGGAAATTGGAGAAAAGTGACAGAGATGGATCAAGGATGGGAGCTGGAGGGCAGAGGGAATGGGAAAGAATGCAGAGAAAGGGGAAAAACAGGAGTAGAGATGTGACAACAAAGGGTTCAGAAATTATTGCTGATTCCTGAAGTTCCATATATATATATATATAACTTTTAAGTTTTCTCTGAAACATACTCCCTAATGTAGACACTCGAAAACAGTCATCAATTCGAATTAACAATGAGAATACTCTAAAACGGGGTTGACAATGGAGGCAATTGAAATTGGGGGTTGGACAGATGAATACAGAAACCAGTTGGATACAGACAAAATGGGGGTGGCAGCGGAGAGCAATTGGAACTAGGGGTTAGATAGAAGGAGGGAAAGGAGAAGGGGAAGTGGAAGTGGCATTGGGCATTTAGATCATTGGTTAGCACAACAGAAGAATTTTTCCAGAGCTCTTTTTATTGTTTGTGGAAGGAGGGGTGATCAGAATGTCAAAAGGTATGCTCATGTCCTATGAAGCGGAGATAATTGCGAGAATGGTGAGTCAAAAAGTTACCTAAAATAAAATAGTGTTAAAAAGGTCCAACAGTCAGAGAGCACATGATAAGCAAAAAAATACATATTTACGCTTAATGATTTGATACTGCCTGACCTGCTGTGTATTCTGTACATTCAACTTCATTTCAAATTTCCAGTGTCTATAGTATTTGGCTTGTTACCTAGTTAGGGTCAGTGAAGTCTGATAAAAATGATGAAGGGAAACAAAACACAGTAGAAAGATAATTATTTATGATTTCCTTTCACAATATCAAGGTTTCTCAGAGCACTTTCAGACATGGAAATACAATTCAATTGTAGACAACATTGAATATCAGAGAAATATGAGGTACAGATGATCAAACATTAGCACTTGCTTATTTTGTTCGGGGTGCTTTTCAGTCAGGTGGCTGTCAGAGTCATGCAGCTTAGAAACAAGCTATTCAGCCCAACACCTCCACACTGACCAGTGGGGTCCCATCCATATTAAGCAACACAGAAAATGCTGGAGGAACTCAGCAAGTCAAGCAGTATCCATGAAGAGGAATTAACAGTTGATGAAGTCAAGACCCTTCATCAGGATTGGAAAGGAAGGGGGCAGAAGCCAGAATAAGAAGTTGGGGGAAAGATAAGGAGTACAAGCTGGTAGATGATAGGTGAAAGCAGGTGAGTGGGAAGGTGGGGGTGTGGGGAAGGGGGGGTGAAGTAAGGAGCTGAGAGGTGATAGGTGGAAGAGATAAAGGGCTGAAGAAGAAGGAATCTGATAGGAGAGAACAGTGGACCATAAATGAAAGGAGGAGGGGTTCTAGAGCGAGGTGATGAGCAGGTGAGGAAAAGAGGAGGGGAAGCAGAATGGAATGGAAAAAGAGCGAAGGAGAAGGCAGAGAAATTACTGGAAGTTAGAGAAATTGATGTTCAGTCCATCACTTCGGATCCGTATTAATCCCATTTTCTTTCAGCAAATGGCCAAAGCTTTCTGTAATTCAGTTGTTAACTTCCAGTTAAGATGGTACTTCCAAATGTGTGTTACAGCTTCCTGGTAGTTAAAAAGCTAAGAAATCCGACTAAAAACATCACTAACAATACTTTTCTGAGATCAATTGTGTTAAATTATCTCGGCAAACAGTGACAGAACGAACGATGGCAAGGCGAGTTCAAGTGTTGAATCGATGCAGATGTAGTCGAATGCCTGTACAGCTGGCCCGGGAGCGAGGTTGGATTGATCTGTGTGCCATAAGGAGAAATCAGGGCCCAGGCAGCGGAGATTCAATTTTGATGCTCATACAATTGGCCCGGGTGTGAGGTTGAATTGCTCTGGGCACTGAGCTGAGTTGAAGGGCTAGAGAACGGCTTCAGGCTGGATGATGAAATCTGGGCCCAGAGCAAGTCACTGGGCAGTGTAGTCTTGGCCTGGGGCCCTTCATAGCAACAGTGCCTGGGTCCTAGTGCAAGGTACAATGTGCTGTTTAGACAATTTAAACACCAGCCCAGATCAGAGGCAAAAACCAATTCCACTCGCTCTCCGTGGTCTTCACTCCTCTCTCCAGGGCGTCAGAGCCTTTTGCTGTTCCTTCGCTGGGGCAATTTACACACTGGCCCAGATAGACTGAAAAGACAAGGTTTCAATCACGACGAGAGCCAATTTCGCTCGGTCTCTATGATGGTCATCTGCATAGCAATGTGTCTATGAAGACCGCCCCCCAGCTGCTCTATACCCATTAAAATGATGAACCAATAAGCAAGACTTTGGGCCTACTCCAGGCTCCTCCAGCATTCAGATCTGAGGACTTATTTTTGGTTCAGAACGCTGTTGTTCGCTCCAATTGTTTGCATGACCTGTCTTTTTTTTTCCTTTCTCTTGTGGATCAAGTGTTGCTCTTTTATTTTTATTTTTCTTCTTTAATTGGATTCTTTCCTGGTTCTTGCTTTGTGGCTACCTGTGAGCAAGCAAATCTCAAGGCTGTATAATTTATACATCCTTTGATAATAAATGTACTGGAATCTTGAATCTAGGCACTTCTTAAATTCTGTCTGTGACTTGGCTTGCACTATTCTCTCAAGCAATTTATTCCAGCAACTCACCATTCACTGAGTGAGAGAGGTCCTCCTCAGATATCCAGTCCCTTACCCAATAATTTATGTTCTACTTGATGCTTCAATGCAGAATCCAGAAAATGGGAGGACGAGAGGATAAATTCCAAAGTTCAAAATAGATATATTATCAAAATACATATATGTCACTATATACAACCTTGAGATTCAATTTCTTGCGGGCAATCGCAGTAAATAAAAGAAACACATTAGGATCAAAATAAATAAATAAGCAATAAATATCGAGGACATGAGATGAAGAGTCCTTGAAAGTGAGTCCAGTTCAGTGAACAGGTGGGGAAATGACAGGTAATTTGTCACAGGAAGAATGCAAATTGAAGAAGTGGTTAGCAGAACGAATGTGTATGCCAATAGAGAGCAACGAGCAACCAGCTTGCAATAGATTGATTTATTATTGTCACATCTACCAAGACAAAGTGAAAAGCTTTTTGCTTGTACACCATCCAGACAGATCATGCATTATATTATTAAATCAAGCAGTGGAAAGAGGAACAGAATGCACGATATAGTGCTGCAGTTTCATAAAAAGTGCAGTGCAGATAGACAAGTAAAGTTCAAGGGACCTGATGAGATAGATTGGGAGATCAAAAGTACAAGAGTTCATCTTTTAGTAGATGAGATGATTGTTCAAGGGGTAGTTTTAGACAATTGAACATTAGATATTGAAATAAAGTGAGATGCAGATAAGAAAATATACAAGGAGCTGAAAATAGCTGAACATGAAATACAACAAAGCAAAGAAATAGAAAAGTGCTGGAAATATTCAGCAGAACAAAAATCACCTGCAGGGAGAGAAACATTTCAGATAAATGACCGTTTGTTAAGGTAAACGCTTACCTAATTTACAAACCCTGTAGAGAAAAGGGAGATGTGGCCCTGGATGTCATTTATGCTCCACCGGTAACCTAGGGAAGATAACTGAGTTATTTCTTTGGTTACTGTTTATGGGTGCTTGCAGTTACATTACTGAAGTGACAACACTGAAATTTTTGAAAATGTTTTGAAATATCCTGTGACTTTATAGAAAGTAATTGTCTTTGCCAATATGGGAGTTTCAAACTCTGTGCTGATATGCAGAAGAAGTGCAGTGGCCACGGTATACAACAATATCACTTGGAAGATATATTGGCACACATTTTGAAGCCATTGATGGCACGCAACATTGATATTGCATTAAGTTATCTGCAAAGACTAAGTAGAAACTTAAGCACTAATTTCCCTAATCCAGTTGAAACTTTGGCTGAATGCCTTCCTTATAAGGGAACAGCAAAGGCAAGCAGGCTCAGGAGCCAAACAAACTGAAGAAGTTGCTCAGAAAGCAAATCAGGAAGTAAAAACACATATGTTGTAATTATCTTTATATTTATGTTATAGACTCAAAAGTGTATAATATCCCTCAAAAGATCAGCATGATTTGGAATCACTTAAGAAAAATGGGCACATTCACATTCTCTTCTTGTGCAGTCTGCTGTGTTTGCAGAAATTTTCTTTGCACTTTAATTCTGTGAGCTCAGTGGTGGATGAAGTATCCGTGGTGCCATCTGCAGACTCTTCCACAGATGACACAGATGGGTGGGACAGAATATCAAATACTTCTGTTTTATTTTTGAGAATTATCTCCTCAAGTTTCTTTCATAGAAATTCAGGGTTCTCAGAGCCTTCTTGGATATTTTGTCTCCATTTTGAACAATTGTGAGCCAGGGGTTCATTGAGTTTGTGAGAAAGTTACAGCTTTTTAAAAAGCCTTTAAGAAGGTTGTTGAAACATTGTCTCTGTCCTACTGCAAGTTTCTTCTTGTGACCAAAATTAAAATAATGCTTGTAAGATCATGATGCTGGTGGGGTGTTTGAGGTCTTAGTCTTTAATTTTTTTTTTCTTCAGTAGGAAGAATGATAGATTTGTAATCTGAAGGTGACAGTGAATTTCATCAGCACATACTCTAACATATACTGCACAATCAAGAACAAGACCTGGGAAATTTGTCAACTACTTTCCACATCTTAAGAGCCTCTGCTGAGAGTGCTGTGCAGTGGGGATAGCTGGGAGAAGACCTTGTTTCCAGAAGTTTGATGCCAAGCTCATCCTTCAATTTGACTATAAGGTCAATGATGAGTTGGAGGTTAGACCGCCCGACTCCAAAGCCTCCCCCTGGGCAGCTGCAAACAGGCGACACCACAGCTTTAGGCCTAGTCCTTACTACAACTGAGGCCTCACAGCTTCACCTACCATCTAAATTGGAATTGGAATTGGAGCACCCAACTCTGACACTGGGCGGCTGCCAACAGGTGTCACCACAGCTTGAGGCCTGGTCCTCGCTCCAACCAAAGCCACACAGCTCCACTGCTGTCCACCCCCACCGTTCACCAATAAACCAGTGAATAGGACTTGCAGCATTCTACATTAACAATGTCCAACAAGGTCTTGTGATCACAAGAAAAGTGACTAAGACGATCACTTGCTGTCAGACTGCACATCGCCTTTGCATACCGAAACCTTTCTGTCGTGGGCAGCATCACGGTCCACACCAAGTCCAGCTCCTTCAGGTTCACCATCAATGAGCAACTCGCTGATGGGGTAAACCTGCAGTACTTTAAGTTCATAACGTCATAAGAATATGTTTTTAAAAAAACAGTAACATCTTTGGTTGACTCTATAGAACCTCCAAAAGGTCCACAATTTTGTTGCTTGGTTTGGAGACATCATTAAAGTGGTATACCTCAATGACCCGGAGAGCTATGTTGGCTGGAGTCAGGTCTTTATGCTTTGGATCTTGGTAGGGTCACCCATGCTAAGCAAGTCCAAGGATAGAGGCCTGACTAAGGGTAATCCACTGGTCCTTCAGGATTGGGGTTAAGCTCAGGGCTAACAACACTCATTGATAAAACAAAATTGTTTAGGAAACAGCAATGAAGAAGCTTTCTACTTCTAAGTCTCCACTCGGGACTTGCATGATTGACAGTAGTGAAAACCAAGAGGAAGCTACTGACATGATGAAGGAAGCCCTGAACACCACCAGAGATGGAGAACCTTCATTACTGCCCTAAGTGCCAGCAGCATAATGGCAGTGGGTAAGCAAGTGACCAGATAGAAGCTGCCGTGTCTGAGCACACCACCATCTTTCCAGAAATAGATATAATTCTTCCGAACTACAATAGCCATAATATGCAACCTGCGGTCTCCTGAAGGATCTGGTGAACTTGACTCTCGGGAATGCTGGTACAGCACCTTAAAGATCAAGGTCGGCATCACTGGGATAGACTTCAAGCTAGATAAAAGCATTGAGGCTGGATAGTGGTAAACAATGTTCAGCCTCACTACTTTGTGCCAGCCAATATCCCCCACTTGAGCCCAACACGTCTGCCTGTGTTTAGACCACCTCCCTCTCTTCCAATCAGGTGCAAGGTGCAGGAGTCTTGGCTCCCACACTGCCAAGTTTGGGAGCAGTTTTTGCCCTGCAGCCATCAGGCCCCTGGACTGGTTTCGCTCACCTCAGCACTGAACTCACTTCACAACCTAATCACTCTCTGCCGGGGACCTCACACCTGCAGCTCATGTTTTATGTATTATTGTTCACTTTTTTATTGCTTGCACCATTTGTCCTGTTTTGCACATTGGATGTTTATTAGTCATCGTTGTGTGAACTTTTAGTGGTTTCTGGTGTACTGTATTTCATTGTTTTTCTCGGGGTGCCTGCAAGAAAATGAATCTCAAGGTTGTACATGGTATACGTTCTTTGATAATAAATTAACTTTGAATTTTGAATTTACTTTGAACTTGGATTGACAGTTGAAGTTTGCTTTGTGTGCCATCAAAAGTCACGCACAGTAGTTGCGTCTGCCGATTACATTTCTCTCAGATTGCCAAAAAAATGTAAGTTAATTGAAGATCAGACCATATCCATGGGTTTAAGGTACAAGTTATATCTTCATAAAGACTCTGTAAAATAGCAAATTTAAAATTAATATTGTTTGTTTAATAATATAACAGGATGAAGTAAATGAAACCACAGAATTATCAGATTAGTTTTAAAGGACTCGGAAAGTTTTTCAGTAGCAACACACATAAATTGCAGATGGAACTCAGCAGATCTGGCACCGTCTATGGAAATGAGTAACTATAACTTACCAAGCTGTTAAAAATTCACTTTCACTTCATTCCAAAGAGATTAATGCTACTAATGATTTTACTGCAGGAATAGTGTGTTAAAATCAGAAGTTCGCATAAATTCACTGATTCTGTGTTAATTGCAGTAAAAAGTGCAACGTTATAGAGAAACAGGATAGTACTGACAGTGACTTACAGGTCTCTTTTTCTGTGTGTGCATAGGTAGATGGCAGAATTTTTACACATTTGGTGAACACAACCTTTTCACCAGAATTGCAATGCCAAATTCCATATCAATGTATAGCTGTTGTATTTTATAACCTAACTTCATGTGATTTTAATGTTTCAATGACATACAGTAACAGAGTTTTCAAGTGAGCATTCATGTTTTTGTTCGGGCTTTCACATTAAGGCCTAATGACATAGCATGTCGCTAGATATATAGGAATAAAATATTGTAAACCGTACTGAACAATAAATTTTACATATAATTAAAAACATTTCATTTTTTTCATTTTTTGTTATCTTAGGAAGTCTTTAATCTAAGCTCAAAAATCTCTCTATGGTTTCACTTCCCCCTCTCTCTATTCTCTTGCATCTCAACAAAACCCCAAAGAATCTCTGTACCAATAAATTCTGACCTCTTAATCATTCTGAATTCCATAGCCCTACAAGACTTGCTAATGCCCCAAACTATAGAACTCCTTCTTAAAACATAGAACCTGAAATCGTACAGCACAGAAGCAGGACATTCAGCCCACAATGTTATACCAAACTAACTAAACTAGTAATCAAATTCCCAAATAAGCTAATCCCTTCTGCCTACGCAATGTCCAAATGCTTCCATTTCCTGCACATTCATGAGTCTATCTAAAAGCTTCTTGAATGCCTCTATCATATTTGGCTCCAACACCACACCAGGCAGCACATTCCAGGCACCCATTATTCTTCCTGTAAAAAAAATGTGCCACACACATCTCCTTTGAACTTACCCTACCTCGTGTCAAATATATGCCTTCTGGTATTAGCATTTCAAAAGAGATCTTTTTCAGATCTCCACTCAGCTTAAACAGCTACAGGGGAATGAACCTTTCCTTCTAGGACACATCCCCTTATCCAGGTAGCATGCTGATAAACCTCTACTACACCCTCTCCAAAGTCTCAACACCCTTCCTGTAATGAAGGTAACCAGATACTCCAGATGCAACCCAAAGTTTTATAAAGCTATAACATAACTACCTGACTTTTGAGCTCAATTCCTCGAATAATAAAGCAAGAATGTCATATGCTTCCTTTATCACCCTATCAACCTGTGCAGCCAGGCTTAAGAAGCTAAGAGTATGGACCCAACGACACCTCTACACATCAACACTGACAAGGGTCTTATCACTATCTGAGTACTGTCTCTTTATATTTAATCTCCAAAAATCTATAGGCTCCTCATGATAGCTTTCATAATAGTTCTTCATCCTTCTTTCCTGACTTTGACTTGTGTGATGTTTAGTTCTGCAATATTTTTGCAGTTGAAAAAGTTTGAGTCAATCTGCTGCAATAATGTGGCATGAAAGATATGCCTTGAAATTGGCAGATGAATTAAATAAATGCTTTGTGTCACTCTTTACTATGGAAGACACGGGGCAGTATGCCAGAATTTCAAGAGTGACAGAGGGCAGAAAATAAGTGTAGTTACTGTTACTGAGGAGAAGGTGCTAGTGAAGCTGAAAGATTTGAAAATAGATAGCTCACCTGGACCAGATGGATTATACCATAGGGTTTCAAACGAGGTAGCTGAAGAGATAATGGAGGCATTAATAGTGATTTTTCAAGAATTGCTAGATTCTGGAATGGTTCTGGAGGACTGAAAAATTGCAAAAGCTCCTCCACTCTTTAAGAAAGGCATAGGCAAAAGAAAGGAAATTATAGACCAGTTAGCCTGACTTCAGTGGTTGGGAAGATGTTGGAGTTCATTATGAAGGATGAGATTTCAGGGTACTTAGAGGCATATAAAATAAGCTGAGGTCAGCATGGTTTCCTTAAGGGGAAATCCTGCCTGACAAATCTGTTGGAATTCTTTGAGGAAATAACAGGCAGCATAGACAAAGGAGAGCCAATGTTGTTGACCTGAATTTTCAGAAGGCCTTAGGCAAGGTGCCACACATGAGGCTGCTAACAAGATAAGAGCCCTTGGTATTACAGGAAAGATTATAGCATGGACAGAGGATTGCTGCCGGTAACTAATGGTGTTCCACAGGAGTCAGTACTGGGACCACTCCTTTTCACGTTATATGGCAACAATTTGGATAATGGAATCGATGGCTTTGTGTCCAAGTTTGTGAATGATATGAAAATAACTGGAGGGCTGGGTGGTGTTGAAGAAGCAGGGAGCCTGCAGAAGGACTTCAACAGATTAGAAGAGTGAGCAAAGAAGTGGCAGATAGAATATAGTGCTGAGAAATGTATGGCTATGTGTTTTGGCAGAAAAATTAAGATGTAAACTGTCTTCCAAATGGGGAGAAAATTCAGAAATGTGAAGTGCTAAGGGACTTTGGAGTTCCTGTGCAGGATTCCCTAAAAGTTAACTTGCTAGTTGAGTCCATTGTAAGGAAGGCAAATGCAATGTTAACATTCATTTTGAGATGACTACCATATAAAAGCAAGAATGTAAGGTCAGACTGCACTTGAAATATTGTGAAATGTTTCATGCCCCTTATCTCTGAAAAGGTGTGCTTGCATTGGAGAAGGTCCAGAGGAGTTTCATGAGAATCATTCCAGGAATGAAGGAGTTAATATATGAGTAGTGTTTGATAGCTCTGGGCCTGTGCTCATGGAGTTTAGAAGAATGAGGGGGAATCTGATTGTAACCTATCGAATATTGAAAGGCCTCGATAGAGTGGATGTGGAGAGGATGTTTCCGATGGTGGGGGAGTCTAGGACTGGAGAGCACAGCCTCAGGACAGAGGGACATCCAGTTAGAACAAAGATGAGGAGGAATTTCTCTGGGCTGAGAGTGGTGAACCTGTGGAATTTATTGCTACAGACGGCCGTGGAGGCCAAGTCATTGAGTATATTTAAAGTGGAGGTTAATTAGTCAGGGCACCAAAGGTTATGGGGAGAAGGCAGGAGAATGGGGTAGGGAGGGATAATAAATTAGCTATGATGGAATGGCGGAGCAACCTCAATGGGATGAATGGGCTAATCTGCTCCTATGTCTAATGGTCTTATAGTCTAAAAATTGCTCTTCTGAAATATTCAGTTCAGTGATTCCTCTTGAAAGTTTATTACCTATTTAAAATGTTCTTCCTTGTTCAACCACCTAGCCACCAGCTTCAGTATCTACTAATGTGCTTGTGTCAAAATTTTGTTTGCAATATTCCATGAAAGCACATTATGGTGTTTTACTACATTAGAGATGTTGTGTAAGAATAATTTACTACTTTTATTATAATTTAATATTTTTACATTTTGCAAAATCCAAGCCACAAAAATGTGGCAGGTAGAACAGAATTAGAAAACAGCGTGAGGAATTTTGAGAAATGATAGAATATGACAAGTTATGACCTAGGCGATGCTGGGTCTCAGACTAACGAGGAATGAGTGAGCTGATGCTGGCTTTTCCAGCCAAGCCCCATGATCTACAAGAGCGTCTTTCTGGGAATTCATTTCAGAGGCGTTTTTAATTTAATACATGAAATTTCATGACAATTAATAAACATTCTATTCTTGTTTATTGCATACAGTTTTCATGTGTTATGAAGAATACATTTACTGTGGATTTTCTGCTGGGAAAAAGGTAGTGTGCAATTTATTAAAAACATTTGATTAGCTTAATCATTTATCCTTTTTGATTGGCAAGCTTAAAATGCTATTCATATGGAGTGTGTGCGTCTTCTGAGAGCACATGGACTTTCTCCAGGTGCATGCATTTGAATTTTATTTCATTAACTCAGTTACAGTAATACTTTGGTTGATGTACTATGTGTGCTATATGTTTATTGGGTGCATCATGATTCAGAGGAAAGTTGTTTGATTTAGTTGTATAAGACCTTAAGACCAAAGGATATAGGAGCAGAATTAGGCCATTTGGCCAATCGAGTCTGCTCTGCCATTTCATCATGGCCGATCCATTTTTCCTTTCCTGCCTTCTCCCCATATCCCTTCATGCCCTGACAAATAAAGAATCTATCAACCTCTTCCTTAAGTATACATAAAGATGGCCTCCACAGCTGCCTGTGGCAATAAATTCCATAGATTCACTACACACTTGCTAAAGAAATTCATCCTTATCTCCATTTTATAAGGACAGCCCTGTATTCTGAGGCTGTATCTCTGGTCTTAGACTCTCCCACCACAGGAAACGTCCTCTCCACAACCACTCTATCAAGGCCTTTCACCATTTGATAGGTTTCAATGAGATCACCCCTCATTCTTCTGAATTCCAATGAATACAGGCCCAAAGCCATCAAACGCTCTTTATATGACAAGCTGTTTAATCCTGGAATAATTTTGGTGAACCTCTTTTGAACCCTCTCCAGTTT
The DNA here is from genome assembly GCF_030028105.1 of Mobula birostris. Classification (NCBI taxonomy): domain Eukaryota; kingdom Metazoa; phylum Chordata; class Chondrichthyes; order Myliobatiformes; family Myliobatidae; genus Mobula; species Mobula birostris. Next base: position 41,876,570 of record NC_092390.1, read on the forward strand.
CAACTCATCCTTTCCAAGATAAGCGGCCTAGAATTGCTCACAATATTCCAAGTGAGTCGTCACCAGTGCTTTATAAAATCTCAACATTACATCCTTGCTTTTATATTCTAATCCTCTTGAAATTAATGCAATTGTCGCATTTGCCTTCCTCACCACAGACTCAACCTGCCAATTAACCTTTAGGAATCCTGCACGAGGACCTCCAAATCCTTTTGCACCTCAGATTTTTGTATTTTCTCTTCATTTAGAAAATAGTCAACCCTTTCATTTTTTTCTATAAAAGTGCATGACCACACACTTCCCAACAATATATTTCATCTGCCACTTCTTTGCCATTCTCCTAATCTGTCTGTCCTTCTATAGCCTCTCTATTTCTTCAAAACCACCTGCCCCCCACCTATATTTGTATCATTTGCAAATTTTGCAACAAAGCCACCTATTCCATCATCCAAATCATTGACATATAACATAAAAATAATCAGTCTCAAAACATACCCCTGTGGAACACCATTGGTCACTGAAGTCAAACAATAAAGGAGCCCTTTATTTCCACTCTTTGTCTCCTGCCAATCAGCCACTGTTTTATCCATGATAGAATCTTTCCTGTAATACAATGTGCTCGTAACTTGTTAATCTGCCTCTTGTGTGGCAACTTGTCAAAGGCCTTCTGAAAATCCAAGTACACATCATCCACCAATTCTCCTTTGTCTACCTTACTTGTTATTTCTTCAAAGACTTCCAACAGATTTGTAAGGCAACTCTTTCTTGTGGGGAAACCATGCTTACTACAGCCTATCTTATCATATGCCTCCAAGTACCCTGAAACCACATCCTTAAAAATCAACTCCAACATCTTTGCAACCAGTGAGGTCAGACTAACTGGCCTATAATTTCCCTCTTCTGCCTCTCTCCTTTCTTGAAGAGTGGAGTGACATTTGCAATTTTCCAGTCTTCCAGAACCATTCCAGAGTCTAGTAATTATTATAAGATCATTACTAATGCCTCCACAATCTCTTCAGCCATCTCTTTCAGAACACTGGGGTGTCCACCATCTGTTGCAGGAGACTTATCTACCTTCAGACCTTTCAGTTTCCCAAGAACCTTCACTCTCTTCATGACCCCTGACACCTGGAACATCCACCATACTGTTAGTGTTTTCCGCAGTGAAGACTGATGCAAAATACTTGTTGAGTTTCTCTGTCATTTCCTTTTCCCCCATTACTACCTCTCCGGCATTGTTTGCCGGCAGTCCGATATCCACTCTCGCCTCTTTATACACCTTTTGGTACCCTCTTTGATATTATTGTCTGGCTTACTTTCATGTTCCATCTTTACCTTCTTAATGTCTTTTTAGTTGCCTACTGTTGTTATTTAAAAGGTTCCCAACCCTCTAACTTCCCACTAATTTTTGCTCTATTATATGCCCTCTCTTTGGCTTTTATGTTGGCTTTGACTTCCCTTGTTAGCCATGGTTGTGTCATCTTGCCTTTAGAATTCTTCTTTCTCTTTAAGATGTATAGATTCTATGACTTCTGAATCACTTTCATAAATTCCAGCCAGTGCTGCTCTGCCATCATCCCTGCCAGTGTTCTTTTCCAATCAATTCTGGCCAACTCCTCTCTTGTGCCTCTGTTATTACCTTTACTCCACTGCAATATTTATACATCTGAATTCAGCTTCTTCTTCTTCTCAAATTTCAGGGTGAATTCGATCATATTATGATCACTTTCCCCTAAGGGTTCTTTTACCTTAATTTCTGTAGTAAATTATGGTTCATTGCACAACAGCCAATGCAGAATAACATATCCCCTAGTGGGCTCAACCACAAGCTGCTCTAAAAAGCCAACTCATAGGTATTCCATCATCAAAATCATTGACATATAACATAAAAATAATCAGTCCCAATACTCATAGGTATTAGTGAAGAAAGCTAATGGCATGCTGGCCTTCATAACAAGGAGAATTGAGTATAAGAGTAAAGAGGCCCTTCTGCAGCTGTACAGGGCCCTGGTGAGACCATACCTGGAGTACTGTGTGCAGTTTTGGTCTCCAAATTTGAGGAAGGACATTCTTGCTATTGAGGGAGTGCAGTGTAGGTTCACAGGATTAATTCCCAGGACGGCGGGACTGTCATATGTCGGAAGATTGGAGCGACTGGGCTTGTATACTCTGGAATTTAGAAGGGTGAGAGGGGATCTTATTGAAACATATAAGATTATTACAGGATTGGACACGCTGGAGGCAGGAAGCATGTTCCCGCTGATGGGTGAGTCCAGAACCAGAGGCCACAGTTTAAGAATTAGGGGTAGGCCATTTAGAACAGAGTTGAGGAAAAACTTTTTCACCCAGAGAATGGTGGATATATGGAATGCTCTGCCCCAGAAGGCTGTGGAGGCCAAGCCTCTGGATGCTTTCAAAAAAGAGATGGATAGAGCTCTTAAAGATAGCAGAATCAAAGGTTATGGGGATAGGGCAGGAACTGGATGCTAATAGTGGATGATCCGCCATGATCACAGTGAATGGCGGTGCTGACTCGAAGGGCCGAATGGCCAACTTCTGCACCTATTGTCTATTGTCTATTGTATTCAAGAAATTCCCCCTCTTGGAATCCAGCACCAACGTGATTTTCCTAATCTACCTGCATATTGAAATCCCCCATGACCATTGTAATATTGCCCTTTCCTTTAGATACAATGTGCATCATTGAACATTAAGCTCCCATCTATAATCTCCATTCAGCCATGATTCAGTGATGTCTACGACATCATAACTGCCTATCTGTAACTGTCCTACAAGTTCATGGACCTTATTCCATATACTATGCACATTCAAATATAATGCCTTTAGTCCTGTGTTCACACTTCTCAATTTTGTCTGCCTTTTACATTGCAACTCATCCTTTTGACTGTTATTTTGCCCTATCATCAGCGTCTCCTTACTACGAGTCTCACTACACATTGCCTCTGTTTGTAAACCAACTACCTCATCTTCAGCCCTATCACTCTGCTTCCTATCCCCCTGTCAAATTAATTTAAACCTACCCAAACAACCCTAGCCAACCTGCCCACAATTATATTGGACCCCCTTGGATTCAAGTGTAACCTGTCCCTTTTGTACAAATAATTCCTTCCCAAGAAAAGATCCCAATGATTCATAAATCTGAACCCTTGCATCCTGCATCAGTTCCTGTTCCTCAGCCATGTATTCACCTGCCAAATCATCCTATTCTTACCCTCGCTGGCACATGTCACAGGCAGCAGTCCAGAGATTACTACCCTGGAGGTCCTGTTTCTCAGCTTTCTATGTAGCTCCCTAAAATCCCACTTCAGGACCTCCTCACCTTGTCTATCTATGTCATTGGTGCCAATATGTACCAAGACATCTGGCTGCTTGCCCTCACCCTTGAGAATTCCATGGTCACAATCTGAGACATCCCTGATCCTGGCACCAGAGAGGCAACATACCATCTGGGTTTCTCTATCATGCCCACAGAACCTTGCCTCTGTTCCTTTGACTAAAGAATCAAAACTGTAGTTCTCTTCACCTCTCTGTTCTTCTGAGCCACAGCACCAGACCCAGTGCCAGAGACCTGGTCACTGTGGCTCCCCCCGATAGCTCATCCTCCTCAATAGTATCTAAGTTATATACTTATTATTGAGTGGATGGCCACAGGTGTACTCTGCACTGGCTGTGCACTTCCCCTCCTTCTCTTGACAGTCACCCAGTTACCTATCTCCTACAACCTTGGTGTGACCACCTCTCTGTAGCTTCTGTCTATCACCTCCTCATTCTCCCATATGAGCCCTAAATATATATATATATGCAGTCAGATGACAATGAACATGAACTTGAACTTGCTCTGGTTTCCACCCACATTCCAAAGATGTATGGGTTAGGGTTAGTAAGTTGTGGGTATGCTATGTTGGTGCTGGAAGCATGGTGACACTTTTGGCTGCCCCCAGCACATTCTCGCACTGTTGATACACACAAAGCATTTCACTCCACGTTTTAATGTTTCTGTATGATGTAATCAATAAAACTAATCTTTAAGATCTTTAATCTTTACTCATTACTTTCATAACAATGCTTTATTTTCTTTCCTGACTTTGACTTGTGTGATATTTAGTTCTTCAATATTATTGCTATTTTACAAATTTGAGTGTATCTGCTGCGATGAACTGGCATAAAAGATGTGCCTTGAAAACTGTGCTTCTGAATTGTTCAATTCAGTGATTATCAAAATATGAGATGGGAAACATGTTACAATAGGTGAAACAAGGATTAAGTTTTTTTTTAATAATGTAAAACATCTCCATTGGCATACTTCAGGTGATTTGGGGGACGTTCTGCTTTAACATGATAAATAAATATTGTCATCTAATGAACAAGGAACCCTCAAGGCCATTGATTTAGTGTGAATTCTGCTTTTGAAGTGTATATTTTAGGAAATGTTATTTGTAAATTGTCTAATTAAATCTCAGCATCTATGAGTGATAATGATAAGGCTAATCTTTAAACCCTCAGACCAACACAGAAGTCTGATAGAATTCAAATATCAAAAACATATTGTGAAAACAATAACCTAAAATGCATTAATTAGGTCTCTATTGTATTACTCACCCTGTTTCCCATTTTAACAAATGAATTGATAGAAGAACTAGGACGGTAAAAAAAAATTAGGAAGGATTTAGAGCAACTTCATTGGTTTACCTTTAATTGCTGCCAATATTAGAGGCAGATGAATGGACAGAGTGGGGAGGGGAGTACACAAATGTTGTTGGTGGACCCCTGAGGTTCTTAGATTGAGTAAATTATAAGACTGCTGAGACCCAGAGATGTAACAGGGAGTACACAGTCAAAATGCTGGAGGAACTCAGCAGGTTAGGCAACATCTATGGAAAGGTGGAAAGTAATAAAGTAATATTTCGGGCCAAGGCCCTTCATCAGGACTGGAAAGGAAGGGAGAAGAAGCCAGAATAAGAAGGTGGGGGAGGAGAAGGGGTACAAGCTGTGTGGTGATAGGTGAAGCCAGGTGAGGGGGATGAAGTGAGAAGCTGGGAGGTGATAGGTGGAAAAGGTAAAGGGCCAAAGAAGAAGGGATCTGATAGGAGAGGAGGATGGACCTTGGGAGAAAGGAAGGAGGAGAGGAATCAGAATGAGGTGATAGGTAGGTGAAGAGGGGTAAGGGGGTGCCAGAATAAGGAATGGAAGGGGAGAGAAAGGGAAGGGGGCAGAAATTACTGGGAGATTGAGAAATTAGTGTTACTGGGATTCACTGAATGTTCCTTCTGGATTTATTTTCCCTAGTGTCAACTTCTGTTTTACAGAATCATGTTTAATATAATTGTCATATGTCATGAAATTTGTTGTGTCATAGCAGCAGTACAATGCAATATGTAATAAAAATTATACATTACAATAAGTATATATTAAAAAACATAAGTGGTGAAAAAAGAGGGCAAAATAGAGAGGTACGTCCATGGGTTTATTGTCCATTCATAAATCTGACAGCAGAGGAGAATAAGCTATTCCTGAAACATTGAGTGTCAGTTTTCATGCGACCATACCTCCTTGTTGATGGTAGCAATGAGAAGATGGCATGTCCTGGGTGATAGAGGTCCTTAGTAATGGATGCTGCATTTTTGAAGCATCGCTTTTTAAAAATCTCCTGCATGCTGGAGTGGTCAGTGCTCATAATGGAGCTTGCTGAGTTTACAACTTTCTGCATCTTTTTTCGATCCTGTACAGTGCCCCTCCACCCCCTGCTATATCAGGCAGTGATGCAACCAGTTAGAATGCTCTCCATACTGCATCTGTAGAAATTTGCGAGTGTTTTTGGTGACATACCAAGTGTCTTCAAACTCCTGATGAAATACAGCTGCTGCCCTGCCTTTTTTGTAACTGCTTCAGTATGTTGGGTCTTGGACAGATCCTCAGAGATATTGACACCCAGGAACTTGAAACTGCTCACTGTTTCCACTGCTGATCCCTCGATGAGGACTGGTGTGTGTTCCCTCAACTTCCCCTTCCTGAAGTTCACAATCAATTCCTTGAACTTAGTGATGTTGAGTGCAAGGTTGTTGTTGTGACACCACTCAACCAGCTGATCCCTCTCGCTCCTGTACGCCTCCTCTTCAATATCTGCAATTCTGCCAACAATAGTTGTGCCATCAGCAAAATTATAGATGGTGTTTGAGCTGTGCTTGGCCACATGATCATGAGTTTAGAGAGAGTAGAGAAGTGGGCCTAGCACACATCCTCGAGGTTCACCTGCGTTGACCATCAGTGAGAGGAGATGTTATTTCCCATCTGCACAGACCGTGGTCTCCTAGTGAGGAAGTCGAGGATCCAGTTGCAGAGGCAGGTCCAGAGCCCCAGGATTTGGAGCTTGTTGAATAGAACTGAGAGTATGATTGGGTTGAATGCTGAGCTGTATTCAATAAATAGCAGTCTGGAGCAAGTGTTGCCCTTGTGCAAGTGATTATTGATAATTTCCTAATGCTGTTCATAACATTTGATATGCAAGTCCCCTACATGTTTTTGGTAGACATTGTTTCTTATGTGCTGGGTGCATCATATTGTGAATGAACTCCTGAAATGAAAAGAGGTGACTTGGAATGGACTCCAGATTGCCATGTTCAAAGTGTGTTACTGTGACCCTCCCATTGTGCTTCTTTTCTAATGAGTGCCATAATACACCAAGCAGCCCAACATTAGAAACACAGTGAGTTGGCATGTCCATGCAAGACAACAAAGGCTAAATGCTGCAAATTTGATTTAAATTTAATGTTAGTAGCTTTTTAGTGAATTCTGAATGGTAGCTGATTTCAAACTTCAATTACCAAGTCAGAAAACAGAATGAAAAATATTGCTTATTAAAATAATGTTGGTATGCTGACATGTGGCAATTGTATTGAACAAAAACCATACTTGGCATAAGTAGTTGTTGTAAGCTTCTCCTACTTTCATGGAATCATTGTGCAAGTCAAGTTAATCTGAAGACTTTAAACTAAAATCAATTGTTGAAATAAATAATTGATTTTGTTTTGATACACTGCTATACATTTACTCTCTATTGAGTCAAAATATTTTGTGTGTATATTCCATAAAATTCAAAGGTAATTGAACATTATTTGAAATGACTCATTGTTTCTAGAACATTTTAAAAACCTTTCAGTTTTAATAAAGTAGATAGGATATTTTTATTGTTTTTTTTACATTTCAAATCTTTCAAGTATTTAAAAAAACAATTTATTCTGTAATGAATATAATTAAATGTCTCCATTTGTAACTGTAAACAGAAAATCAAATTCTTTCACTTAGATATATTATTTGCCGAAAATAGCTTTTCCGCAAAACAATCCCAACATAGTTTCAAGTGTAATAGATAGCTTAGTGAGATTGGGGTGGTAAAGAATTATCATGGAACTATGCGAATCACAAGAATACTCGCCGATCAACAGAATGCATTATCATTCACGTTAATTCTTAAACAGCTTTGGGCGAAATATTTTTTTTAAGTCAGTGTTAATATTTTACTGGGCTCTTGTTCATCTCATTTTCCCCTTTAGGCCTGAGAGGTTCCCCAATGAGCAGGGGTTTAGCATGTTCTAGCGTTGCTATCGGACTGTAGTATTAACATTGGTGGAAGTGCCGAGCAGGGAACATGTTACAATTATCCAGAAGGTTAGCCAAACGCGAAAACATTGAGTTCAGCTTCGAGGAGTACGTACTTTCAGCGTTGTGTCTTTTTCCTTCAGAAATTACCCTAAGAATTGTTCATTTTTAACGGCTCAATAAAACGTATTGCAATATCAGTTTGTTTCCAAATAAAATATGTTTAATTCTCCTCCGAAGCCAAAATTTACACTTGGAAACAAAATTGAAAAGTAGCCATTTAAATACCAGATACAATACACGAAACATCCACGCCAAGACTTCAAGTGTGTTCGGAACTGATACAAACTAAACTGAAATTTCTATATGTGCAGTCTGTGAAATGCTAGTATTGAGATGCTCTGTTGAAGAGATAAGGGTTGAAGTTGACTCAGGTCGAAGGACACTCAAACTAAGTCAGCTGTTATTAATATAGCATTGTAGTCGCCAAGGCAAACCGAAAAGAGTTAGAGACAATTGCCTGCTTGTTCTATCTTTGTTATGCGTATTCATTAAGTTCTCAAGCATCTATAACTAATTGTTACAGCTTAACTCAAAAGAAACATTTGATCCGCACACAAAAATCATGTGCGGCAGGCAGTCTGTTTTTATACGTGTTGTCTTATTCTCGCAATTGACTTCCAGAAATGGATACACCATCTATGAAGGTACTCAGTATACTTACTTGTATTGTACCCAGCTTGCTTTAATAATCAGAAAAGGTTTGATGTAAAATAAATAATAATTCTAATTACGAAAGATTTCTCTTTTCAATTTCACTGAACTCCAATATTAGTCAAAATTGGTTAATAATTATTTGACAATTTAACCTCCTCTCAAAATGTTTTCTAGGTTTACTTGACTTTCACTGAAGTGGTTTAATGTTTTAGAATTAACCAGAACGTATCAAGTTGCACCATCACAAGTCGATTTGGAGCTTTAAGTGGGATGCACTGTGCGCATTTTCAGCAGTCGGCATTTTGTTCTCAAAATATTCCGGGTTCGGTACGAATGGGAATGCTGACTTGTCTCCCTTCAAGAAGTACAACCTGCACCCTTAGCGAAACTCTGCACCGTCATCTAAATCGCAGCCTATTTGGAGGCTTGCTTTACCTCTGAGGGTCGAATCGACCTACAGACCTGTCGTGTGCTAGCTCCTCCATAATTTATGTAACTTGATCTTAAAAAAGACAGCAACCATTTACTTCCGTGCCAAAACCATTAAAACAAGTGTGTTTAATGACACCCAACACAAGTCAACAGGAATCGAAGAGGTTTCACTACGTTAAATCATGGCGTGTTTATTTGAATTGGTCAGTTAATGGGTGCTGTGGGGAGAGCGGGTGTTAGATGTGGACGTTAATTCGTTTTCCCTAAATTATCAATTCCCGTTGAAATAAATAAATGCAAGGTAAAAAATAGATGTTTCAAATTCAATTAAAACGAGTTATTTGTTCACTTTCAATTCATAAGCTATGTAAATATATAACGATAATAATGTTATACGTATAACTGTAAAAACATACATGTCCAATGTTTCTGTGACTGCTGTCCTAACTTTTCATAAACCGGTCGTTGTTTTGAATCTTTTGAACCTATCTAGTTCAAAAGATTCGATATCGAAACGGTATCGACTGCAGTGCAATGGTGAACACGTCTATTACTTTGCTCCTTTTAAAATGTCAGTTGAAGCAATTCTTATCACAAAACAGGTCATTTTGACGTTGGAATAAATTGGAGAATATTAAAGTTTCATACCGCTTGGATCGGTCGTAGCGAATGAGAGAATATGAAACCGGTTGAAAAAGACGGGGCTTATCAATGAGTATCTTTCAAACAAAACCTAGTGGTCTACTAATTCCAAGATGTAAACCCATATTGAGATTAAATGTGACGGGATATGCACGGATTAATAACTGCAGTTGAAAAAGGAGCTAGACCAAATCGCCGATATATTATTTTTAAATGTCACAATGTTATGGAAAAATGAAAATTATAGACATGAACTGAGATAGAAATCAACGTGGAGTGCAAATCGGGGGGCTTCTCTGAACAAAATGTTGAAATGGGAGGTACTGACATGAACAAAATTGGTAATTAGAGCAATCTTGTTGCATTGCTGTAGTTGAGTCTTTTAGATTAAGGAAATTCATTAAGTTCTAATTTAAATACTTTGCACATTGGGAATCGATAAGTGTCTGGAAAACGTCCCCTCGAAATGAAAATGCCCCAATTAATCACGAGCGTGTTACCTGACGCTAATCTGCTCTTTTCGATTTTATATGAAGTCACTTGGATTTCAGTACTTTATGTTCGATAAGGACGCTATAGATGCGCGGGTTTGTTTGATGGTACTTCACTCAACGCGCTACTGAAACATAAAGGAACTTGCTTTGTTCCCACTTACCTGTTGTGATTGTTGTCACCAGTTTATGTCTTTAGTACAAAAAGGATGCTTCGTTGTCGAAGATTACGATTACTAACTGAAATAATATGGCTAATGCTAAATTTCTAATGAAAGTGCTACGGTTTGGGAGCCTGGGTTTGATTCCATCCCTGCTAAACCCTCTCTGTTCGCTAGAGGTCTCACCGCACATTCTCAAAGCGCTTGTTTGGTAAAATATTGACCTCCGCTACTTAAACTTTACAGTTGCTTGAACTACTCTGCTTGGAATAAAGCTAAAACAAAGCGATTCACGTTACTACAAAACCTTGTACCAAATGCGGATACTTGGGCCTATAATCTCTTTCCGCATGAGCTCACATATCTCAGTTAATGCTATGGGTGATTTCTTAAAAGTGTTACTACTGAATCAAATGATTGAAGTATAACTTTCAAGTAACCAACCCAGTGGAAATAGGTATCATCGGAGCTATTAATCATAATTTCAAATTACATAGAACATGATAGAGCATTATAATTGGTCTCAGAGAGAGTATATTAAAAATGTAATCTCGAAGTACGAGGACCAGTTTCATGAACAATAGTGCAATTTAAGTTTTCCATATAAGTTGAATTTTATTCAGCTGTGCTTTAAGATATTTCGTATTAATTTAAGTGAGTGTTTAATACTGAATAAATATTTACAAGCCATTTCACTTTCTGAGTTCAGTCTTCTACATTATTTGTCCAGTTGTTTCGCGGATAATTTTAATGTTTAAACGGTGAACTTGAAACCCTTAACAAAATATTTAAACCAAATCCGACAAGGCAATGTAAGTAGAAATGAAATCATGGTTTGTAACGCTTGTAAATGATTTCAAAACTCGCACAAACGGTGGGTTTCCAAAAATTAAATATAATTCTAAATGAAGGAAAGGGCGATAAGAAAAAAATGACAGGCATTTTAATGGAGCATCAGAGAATTGTATTTCACTCACATTGTAAGCTGTCATGTACAATGAGTCTTTTCCCCATGATAACGAGTGGAACAGCTGTTCCGAATTAGTTCGTTTAATATCAGGCACACCGAAAAAGAAGAGGCTTTATGATTTCCGTTTCAGCAACAAGTAAATGAGACGAATTCTTCGGTTTTTGTGGGCAATTGAAATTGCAAGCAATGTCGTGGAATATTCGTGCACCACAATCGCTCAAATCACAAATGTTGAAGCCGGTTATGCCTGACTAAAAAAAAAATCGTGAATTCGTTGTTGAGATGCTATTTTTGACAGTAAATAGTCCTCTTTTTTTTTGAAAGTTAAATGTTTACTCTTAACTATTAATTTTGAACTCACTAAAAGCCCAAAGAAGAGATTCTCACAATCCCTTAAATATTTCTGGAGAATCGTAATTCCAGAGGAAAATCCCATGGCTGAAAGATAGCGATATACTTCAGTGAAATTATTACGTTTGTTTCAATGAGCCTTTCCCTTCTCTTGGTTGATTTAATACCACAGATAAGTGAGATCTGTTAAATTACACGGCAATTAAGGATAACGCGGGCATCAGAGGCTTCGTTCTGCTACTAAATGAGTTTGACTTCTGTGGAGTCTTGTCCAAAACAAAAGAACCTGAACTCCAGTCCAATTATAGTAAAAACAAAGTTGCACGAATTTTTAAAAATTAAGGAGAAGAATGCCGCTCCAGAGAGAGGGGGCGGGAGAGATGGAGAGGGCGGAAGCGATTTAATTGTTCCTTAGACAAATATGAAATAAAACTCAAACGGAAACCGATGTACAGCCTGCGATTTGGGTAAGTGTTTTGGTCTCTAAGTAGAATCGGTTGCTCCGAATTCCAAAGTGACGCACCTCCAGCGAGCCGGGAAGGAGTAGGAATTGCAGGCGATCGCCCAATCACATGGACACAGAGGCCGCCGTTGACCAATCGGGATGGGAGAGTGGCAGGTGCTGCTGTGGTTTATCAGCGCATCTCCCGCGCCCTAGCGATCGAATCGAGTCAATTTCACCTTAAACCCGGGAAAGCGTGCAGGCAAGAGAACAGAGCTTTGAGCAGCCAGACTTCTTGGACATTTCTCTGGATACACTCTCCTGGAAAAATAATAACAACACTTGCCATTAGGGGCACACTTATCTCCAATCCAGATTTTAAAAAAATAATCAAGAGCAAACACGACCCAAGATCTCGCAGCATTTACTGGTGGGTCCTGTCAAATTTATGATCTGATCAAATGTTAGCCGTCGGGCAGATGGATAATCGCCAGAGCGCATTCGTCCTGAGCAGTACGCCGCTGGCTGCGCTTCATAATATGACTGAAATGAAGACATCTATATTTCCCTACTCTTTGCAGAATCCCTCGAGCTTCAAAGCCCCGGCTCTGGCGAGTTTGAACGCACAGATCCCGCTGGGGACGCCGCACGGAATTAGCGACATTCTAGGCCGCCCATCCACAACTGGCAATCTGCTCTCCGGACTTCCTCGACTGAGCGGACTTGCCACGACGGCGGGGATGTATTTTAGTCCAACAGCTGCTGCCGTCTCGAGGTACCCCAAGCCCCTCGCTGAATTGCCGGGGAGACCCCCAATCTTCTGGCCGGGAATGATGCAGGGGTCCCCATGGAGAGATCCCAGGTTGGCCTGTCCAAGTACGTACTGCGAACGCACATTTGCTTTTTTTAAAAAATAAAATAATATTACGCAGGAGTCTGCTCTCAAGGCTGCTGTGTGATTTCTCTCGCCAAAACACGGTCTTGACATTTTTGATTCTGTAGAAATGTTTTCAGTCAAGCATTTCAAAACTTTGGCTGAAATATAGCGGCCATTGTCGTAAACATCGGTAATAAACATTGATTCAATTGATGAGACGAGGCTCGTTAATCAATGTGGCCTGATGATCACTTCTCTATTGTGGGAAGAAATGATATTCTTTAACCAGTTGGTTCAAATTTATTTTAAAAAATACAGAGCTAATAATCAGTTATCTACACCTGCTTGTTTCTTTGCTTGCATACGCTTTAAAAACACGACCAGCTAGTTTAAATGAGCTCGCGTGTTTTGATGTATTTCGTTGTTTTTAAGTTGTTTTCCTTTCTTCCTGCAGCGCAAGGTAGTTTAGTTTTGGACAAGGACGGAAAGAAGAAACATTCCAGGCCAACATTTTCAGGTCAACAAATTTTTGCCTTGGAGAAGACCTTTGAACAAACGAAATATTTAGCCGGACCAGAAAGAGCCAGATTAGCTTATTCTCTAGGAATGACAGAAAGCCAAGTTAAGGTAAAACATTTTCTATCTTCACTGCAATAAATAAATTAAGAGAGACAGGAAGTGTATTGTACACCAATCCGGAGGCAAACAGGCCGCTGCTTTCTTGATTAAATGTTACAAGAGTCTTATTTACTTGGACTTTCAAACCTTGTGTTGAACGCTGCCGAATTATAGATATTTCTGACCAGAGTTCACGAAACGTAATCCGAATACTTTTACCAGGCCGGGATTTGAAACAAAATAAAATACTTCTTGATATTCAAGCAAATGGAAGCCTCTGCCAACACTTAAGTAAAAATGGCTTAACATAGGCAAGTTTTTTTTTGTTTTAAAATTGTTGGGAATATACTGTAGGTCGTAAGGCAAAAGTTCTGAATGATAGTAAACCCTTATTGTGCCCATGTATTCTACCTTACTAAAACTGGTTGTCCTTTAAGTATTAACAGTATTGGCCTGAAGACTGTTGCCAGTGCTTATGTTTTTTTGCAAGACTCTCCACCGCAAATAGTTTCAGGGTAAACCGTGATGCTGCTGAATTGTGTATTGAGACCTAAAGCAGTTCACAATTTCCTCGCTACACGCCGTTGTTTCTTTTCACCTTAGTTTTAAGACTTTGAAAAAGCTATTAGGCAAATAGAAAACTCAGCTCCTCCCACCACTGCATCTCCAATATTTAAGAAAATAGTTTAATTACGTTGCGGTTTGTTGTCGTTTTATTGCGGCCTTGCAATTGAAAGTAAGGCTGGGAGGATAGCGGGAAATGGCAGTGGAATGCTCATCATTTATTTTGTTCCATTTTGTGTGCTTGCAACAGGTGTGGTTTCAGAACAGACGGACCAAATGGAGGAAGAAGCACGCTGCCGAGATGGCTACGGCCAAGAAGAAGCACGACTCAGAGACTGAAAAACTTAAAGAAACGTCGGAAAACGAAGAGGACGAGGATGAGTACAATAGACCTCTGGATCCCAATTCAGACGACGAGAAAATCACACGATTACTGAAAAAGCACAAAACCGCCAGTTCCCTTACCATCCTGGACCCACACAACAACAGCCCAGAAATTTTGTGACAAACTTCAACACAAAAACAGCGAAATAATTATTTGAAGAACTTCAAAGGCTGAATTAACCAGGGTATAAAAACGTTTTAAATAAATCGATGTTCCACAGAAATAAGTGATATGTGTTGTACAGCCTAATGTATGTGAGATGTATATATTTTTTACAGAATAAGTTATGGAATTATCTTACAGCTTGATTATATCAATTACGGACTGAACCTGTTCAGAAGACAGACCATTTGGAAAGAGAAGCTGGGATTTTATCTTCCCCCTTCAATCTCCATTCTCCCCGTCTTTTTCTTAGGATTTTCGGTGTTAAGAAATGACATCCAGAACTCATCGTTTTGTATGAATTACAGATTTAAACTGTAGCTGTACATATTATGATGCACGCTTGTGTTGTAAAAAATTAAATGTAAATTTTTTGTGTATTTACATTCAAAGGCTAATATTTTGTTTTCGCCCGTGATGGTGAATTCCTTCGGAGGCTTCATTCCAAATCGGGGCCATTAAATCCCAAGGAAACCTCTGAATATTCTGTTGAAGATGATTGGAAGGAAATATTATTGCGTCCACGATAGTTGAAAAAAGAACTTTGTATTGCCAATAAATTATTTAACAATATGAAACCTAGTCGTCCGAATCCGGCTGGTTTTGTCTGCCGAATTAAGTGCCGGATCGCTTATGAGAAGGGTCAAATTATATCTGGTTAAAACACTTGCCTTTGGCTCGCTGTGAATTACAGAGATGAACCATCGGTGATCAATCTAACCAAAGCTGTTAAATATCGGGTCTGTGGTATTATAGTAACTGAAATACCTTTGAAGTTTGATAGCATAGAGCGAATTCATAACCACATGAAGTAAATACGCAATACAATTTAATGCTATTTAAAGGAACGGTTTCTCTCAATCAAATTCCCAAGATTAATTTTTACAAACTTCGTGCTGATGAGCAAAGTGGTTGTCGTGTTTATAAATGAACTCGGGCAGAAAGAAATCAACAGGTTTAAACATTCGAAATGTCTAGAACAGAATAATTTGTAATAATGTGATAGGATCCAAAATGACTGGATATATTGCAACATCCTAGTAGCTAAAACATCTAAGTTTACAATCAGTCTGGTAAGATTTGCAGATAAGGCAACTAATGAACCTAGCCAATATTCTCAATTTTAACAGGTTGGAATTTAATTCTTGGCCACGTTAATCTTAGTTGTATATTTTTTGGCGTTTACAGTCACGATTTTGATTGTTTTATCATCTTTTATGTTTGAATTGACACGTTTTAATGCAAATTGTTTATATGCGTTCGGTGGCTTTTTCGCCCTCGATAAACACGTATTCATGCCATAGTTAAGATGATGAAAAATATACATTTGAAAATGTATCTTTTAAAACATTTTTGATTCCTAGAAGAATTGTGAAGTGTCTGACGTATGAGATGTGGGCTAAGCTTCTGGCCATTCTACTCTGGGGCAAAATAAATATTCGGCCCACATTATTCCAAAATCATATTTGCAACAGTAGACGCCTGTTTAATTTCTAATTTCTAGACTGGTTGGTAGGTCGACGGAAGAGCCGAAACGCAGATATATTTTAAAACATTGAGGCAGGCTATTCCGTCCACGGCTATAGAATGCCAAACGCACGGTCTCGTACGTTTGAGACCTTTCGGAAAATTTTTCAAAGCCATTTCTCTTAGAAAGTGCATCGAAATATTCAAGTACATTGAGCCAATTAAATTAGCATTGGAATATTTACAAAAATTCACGACCGTTTGGCGCAGATTGTGGATTTCGTTTAAATACTTCAGATGTATAGCTTTGAAGAATTTACCCTGGATTTGAGAGAAGTTTTGAGGGCAAGTAAGCATTTTTTTCTATGAAGACGACCTATTAGTACTGAAGGTGGCTAGGAAAATCCATTTAACTGTGATCTGAAAAGAAATGAAAGCATCACATCCCAAAGTGAACGGGGACATTTTGTTAAAGAGAGCGCGCCTTAAAACTTCAAAAACTCCAGAGAAAACTATTGAAATCTCGAAGGGGTGATTCACGTCGTGAGTTAGGACAGATTGTCAGACATGTCCAAGTGATAGAGCAGAAGTTTGATCGGATGGAAAGGTCACATTGATCTACCTGTATGTTACACGTTACAGGGAAGCAAACTGAAATGAGGAAAAGCGCTGATTAAAATAAGCGAGGTACGGAAGGGATGAAAAGGGGGTTCTCATCCATCCCCATTTACTCTGAGCCGCAAAATTGCTTCCGAAAAAGAGCAGAATTTTGTGGATAGGAACACATTTTCTCTTTGTCGCAATTGTTACCGTCCACGATATTGTGCGAAGTTTAAATTTAAGAATAAGAAATCTGTCTTTCGCCGAGATTACAAACCAAAAAAAATTATATAAAAGATTAAAACACAAAATAATTGTCACAAATGTTTGTAAATTGTAAGAAGGAATTAAATATTTTAAGGCGAATGAAACTATATGACGAGAGGTCTGATGGTTTTTAGAGGTTCTCGTGACGGCGTTAAACTTAACTTTCAATGATGTAAAGTGTTTCTTTGTTTTAAAAGATATTTTTCCTGAAATATTTACACTATCTTATAGTTTCAATTCTTCAAAAAATATCATCTGGCGTTTATCTCATTTGAGATGCTTCGGATTCCTGACCTCAGTAACTTTAACAGTACCAATTTTCGAGCACGAAATGAGGATTCTTATGAAAAAATGGTAAGCTAATTGGAAGGACATGATACATTCGGCACCAGCTTTCATGTCAGGAAGTTTTCCCTGCTAAGACACTCGTGCTTTGTACAGAGTTAAATATGTCTGAAACCCACCCAGATCTGGTTGATACTAGATGACTAGAGATAACGTCAGCCACTTGACAGTGTCTGCCAATTTCAAGCTGAAAACAAGGACGTCTCACTAATATTAAATGTAATGTGACATCATTTAATTCTATATCCGACAATGCACCTCTGATGATAGTAACGCGCCACTTGTTACTGAAGCATCAGAGCAGCCGTGGAAGTTCAAGCAACTTTCCCATGACGTGAAGGTGGAGGATGAGAATAGAAGTATAATCGTAAACTTGGTCATGTTCTTGTTTTTCTTTTTTGTTCCCTTCTTTGCCTGATACTGGGCCATTCACTCTGTCTCTCGGAGTTTGCACAGTACTTGTGGCCAGTGAGAGAGAGAGGGACAGGCACCCGCCCCAACTTCAGCCTTCATTTTTGCCTGCGAACTGGGGCACCTCCTACATTCGAAATCCCATTCTCGCGTTCGACGTTTGGTTTTTGGGCCGGGAAAGGGCGCCGAGAAGTGCAAAGAAAGCAAAACAAGGGATTCTCGATACATATCAAGATGATCCCAGTCATGAGAAAAACCAGTCCGAAACAGAAAAGACGAATTATGTCCGTTTAATTGTTTGAGAAAGAAAGAAATTTATTTTTATAGCCCATAAACGTCACATAAGTTGAAACTCTGATTTAATAAAATAGTTTACAGTGAGTGGCTATCGATACATGGGCACATTGGTACAGCTAGTCTGCACTGTATTTTTGTTTACACTTTGTCTACAAACGAGAATGATCTCACGGTCACGGGCGCATAAATTCTGCCGGTAGACACAAAATCATTTCCAATCGTAGTGATTTATACGAAAACACGCATCAATCCACTGCCATCAAGTAGCTGTGAACTTTGTAGTGTACTAAATTAAATCGATAGGAGAAACGTTTCGCCATTGGCTGTGTTTCCAATCTTCGGACCTAATCATCTTTTAAATGTCGTAAAGAAGGCAGCGTGTAAAGTTGGCGATATTAGCGCTGGAGATTAAATATAGGCGGTAGAATACGAAATTTGCAACCTTGGGTTTCAGGGGTTTATATACAATCCATTGAAGCACATGTAGCAAGATAAAGCTGAAGAAAGGATTCCCACTAAACTCTGTCCATAGATACTTGGCACCATATGCAGTAACAAAAATAGACAGAAATAGTTTACAAAAAAATCTCATGGTTCCCATCCTATTAAATTTCACATTCTGAAAACTTGGCATTATTAGGAATAAGTTACAACTGAAAGACTTAACGCGGACAGGCTGCTATTTATGTATGGTGGTTATAATAAATCTGATTACTTTATCAACAATGGCACAATCTAAGTTATCTAAAGCATAGTTTGGTCAAGAACTTACAGATTTATATATTGAATTTACTATTGATAATAACAAATAGGTGATATGTCAGATGACAAGCAGCCAATGTTTACAAAAAGAATTTCGCATAGGGCAGTTGGAAGGATATTATAAATTAGTTTTTTCTTTAAAAGTGGATATAAAACCGAAGAGCAGCTAAAATGTGATTCAAAACAAGATAATGTGGCAATACGTAGTATAGGAATTCACCAAAACAAAAATACCTAACTAGCCTAACACAGACATAAAATGGTGAGAGAAATCTCAATAAAACCATGACTGAAAGGAAATCCACTACCTATACAATCGAATGTACAAAAAACCCTCTCTAGTACAGTATTGATATACAATTTTCGCATTGCACTTCATACATTTTTACATAAGGAAACAGCTTCTTTTGTTAAAAGACAGACAATGTTTTCTGCTAAATATTATAAATGTGAGATATTTAAAAGGTGTAGTAAATTCTACTGTTAGCGTTTGGCAACAAATCTGTGACACATTTTAAAATTGTCCCACATTTAATTCAAGTGTCACAGGAATGTACGAAATGGTGAGGTATGTGTGGCCATCTTGAACAGACTTCAGGGCGTCAAAGCAGAATGAATGATGAACAGTCTGAGGTGAGGGCCCAGGAAATACAGCATCAACATAGGTTGGATTTACAAAGATGTCTGTGAGTGTTCTGATATCCCTGCTGGTCCACTTTCAATAATTTGGTGCAAACGGACTAGAGGGCAGTTTCGCGAAAGATTTTCTCATTTCGTTGACACTTTTTACCTGCAAGGCAAGCAAAAGAGCAACAAACAAAAACTTGTTCAGTACAGTAATGTACGGAAGTAAGAATAATCAAAATTCAATTGTACCAGCATGTTAATTTAAGGCCCAAAAAGAAGGTTGATGAATTGTAAAAAGTAAAATAAAACATTAATATTTACCACCACATCACTGCACCACACAACAGTTGCGCATATTTCTATTAGGTTTACCTGCCCCAGCAGCTATTCGAAAGAACAGGAAGACAGGCTAGAAGAAGAAAAGAACATGTCACTCAGTTAATGAGACATTTCAAAATACTACAAGCTGGATTTCAAGGAATTAGTTGGGATAACTAAATGAGATTTATTTTAACAAGTGGGAAATCAACAAGCTAAACTACTTATTTCAATGTGATAACTTTAGGGGTGAGTTTGGTGTTTTGGGGAAGGCATTATTAATTAAAGATAGTTAATGATAAGTTATTGCTTTGCATTTTTTTCTTAAAGCATTGCATTTCTAATATGTCCTTTATGACCCTCAGCTCCATCATGAAGTGTGAACAATCTGTATGCAAATGAGGCCACAAGTCATAGACATGCAGATTGGTCACATTTCATGATGGAGCTGAGAGATAACAGGGCCATGAAAATGCAATGGTTTAAGGAAAAATACAGTATCAATAACTTACCATTAACTATCATTAATTACTTCCTATAAAAATACACAAAATTATGAAGTATATAGATAGCATGAATGCTTTTCCCGCTCAGGTTTAGAGGTTATAAGTATAAGGAGAAACATGAAATATTTGAGGGAATCTGAGAGGAAGTTTCACTTAGAGGGTATTATGAGCTGCCAGCAGAAGTGGTAGTTTTAAGTTCAACTGCGACACTTAAGAGAAATTTGATTAAGTACATAAATGAAAGGGTGTGGAGGACTATGGTCTGGGTGCAAACTGAAGGGACTAGGCAGAATATCAGGTTGGTACAGATTAGATGGGCTGAAGGACCTGTTTCTGTGCTGTATGTTTCCATGACCATAAGACACAGTAGAATTAGGCCATTCAGCCCATTGAGTCTGCCCCACCAATCCATCATGGCTGATCTCGGGTCCCATTCAACCCCATACACCCGCCTTCTCACCATATCCTTTGATGCCCTGACTGATTAGGAAACTATCAACTTCCACCTTAAATATACCCTCGGATTTGGCCTCCACTGAGTGCATTCCACTGATTCCCTACTCTCTGGCTAAAAAAATTCCTCCTTACCTTTGTTCTAAAAGGTCACCCTTCAATTCAGAGGCTGTGCCCTCTAGTTCTGAATAACCCCACCATAGAAAACATCCTCTCCACATCCACCCTATCTAGTCCTTTCAGCATTCGGTAGGTTTCAATGAGATTCCCCTCTCCCCCCCCCCACATTCTTCTAAATTCCAGTCAGTACAGGAACTCGCTGCAGAACCACCTTTTGGTCTATTGAATGTGGCAATAGATGCAGGGAGTCAGTTAACACACTAGGCATCCTAAAGATTAAGGATAAAGATGATCTTCATTTGTTTCATGTGCTTGAAATTATGGAAACATGCAGTGAAATGTGTCATTACGGCAAATCGAATCAGCAAGAATTGTGGGGGCAGCCTGCAAGTGTTGCCATGCTTCCAATGCCAGCAGAGCAAACCTGCAATTTACTAACCCTAACCTCACAGTTTGGGACTGTGGGAGGAAACCAGGGTATCCAGAGTAGACCAACATGGCCATGGGCAGAACGCACACACGCCTAACAGAGAGCGCTAGGAATTGAACCCTGTTCGGTAACTTCTGGCACTGTAAAGTGCTTGTCTCAACTGCTAAGCTATCGTGCTGCAACGGTGGATTTGGCTTTTGATTTGGGACAACCAGGCAGAAGTCTCCATCGAAGGACTTTACGTGCTGAAACACACCAGGAACCTTTTAGCAGCAGCACAGGCAGTGATATTAATCATTACATAATACTTAAAACAAGTTGTAATAATTTTCCATGAGACAACAGGATAAGACATTGGAAAGGCTTTATTGCATGTAAAATTAAAAAGCTATAAATTTCTCCAGGTTTACCTCAGCCTGGCTCTCATGATGACCTAAAATTAAAATGAGCTAACATTATAGCACGTGCACATAAATCTTATTGAAGCTCAGGTCTCCCTTGGTTTATTAAAGTCCTGTTTCCCAGCTGCCTCATATAGATGTGTTGCTCCTTCCTCTTCTTTCTTATGCTCCCCTGATACTGCATCCTAATTCATGCTGAAAGTAGACAAGACCATCTGCTTATCAGCTAAAAGGGGAGAGGCCTAAAAGGAAAAGTGAGAAGAAAAGTAATAGAGAAAGGTGAGAAGGCGAGAGGATAGTGAAAGAACTTATGAGCAGAAAGAGGACATACAGAGCAAAGGGTAAATAATGAACACCCATAAGGAAAGTGTGAGGGATGTGGGGATGAGTGGAGTTACCAAAATAGAAGCAGACGAAGGAAGACTCAAAATATTGCAGCTGGAGAACAGTGATACCAGTGAAAGAGGTAAGAGTGAGATGTGGGACATCCAGAAGCCAAGAACATAATTGGGGAAACAGAGGGGAAAGTCGAAAACATTAGCTACATAACGAAGGGAAAGGTAGATGAAAACAATCTTTTGAAAATTTACCATTACTATCATCTTTCAGTGAAGGGGTGTAAGAAGTTGTGCGTTTTTCTTAAATGGTTCCGGGCCTGAAGAAGTTTGAGAAAGACCCAATACCCAGTCTTGTTAACTGTAACAAAAATGAATCAAATATCTTTGTTACAGTTAATAAGACTGGGCATTGCTTTGAGCAAATCTTTATGCGAATGGGACAGATGTGGAGACAGCATTTAGACACAACAATCATTACTTTTTAGCCCCGATGAAGGGTTTTCAATCTGAAATATTAACTGTTTTCTCTTTCCACATATGCTGCTCGAATGGCAGAGCTCTTCCAACATTTTCTGGTTTTTGTTCAGCTTCCAGCATCTGCAGTTTGAATTGTGTCCTACGACTATTTGGTAGTGCTGCCTCTGAGTGGCTTTCAGTTTTTTCACAAATTAGATCAGTGACCTTCCTTTCAAATTATGCTGCCTCATTTGATAAAATCTTACAGATAATACTGCAGCCACTTCTCTAATAAATTATACTGAAGTATACCATTTAATGTATTTAATAATATAATAACCATGGACTGGGTTCAAATGGCCTCTGTTATTGAGAATCAAATAGTAATTTAATCTTGAAAAGTATATTAGCACACCTCTTAAGTAAATGTTCTCCAGTTTTCTTTTCTTTATCTTGCCTCTTTTGTTTTTAAGCAATTTTGTTTGAAACATAAATTATCCAAATTACCTCATTAACAATAAAGTTATGTCAAGTTAAACTATTTCTCTTACAAGTAAGTTCTTCTAATTGTTCAATGACAAAGTTGTTTTGTTAGAAAGACAATGTGAATCTAATGATGTAGCTCTAACTCTTAAGACCAATTTGGAGTTTACATAATTGGAGGCAAATATTTATCTTCAAACATATGCAAGAGTTTTGGATGTCAGAAGTATTCACCTCTGCATATTTAGTTCACTAACTTCATTGGAACCAGGTGTAAAGGAGTGAGAACTTTTGATGAACAATACTCTTTCATGCATTCTTTCCTAACAACTACTCCTCTAGATTTTCCATTCCTGATAATTCTACTTATGCAATTGAGGAAGATGGACAGATCTGGCCCTGGCTCGAATTAAGTTCTACCTTTGGCTATCTAATTGCAGCCTAACCAGCTACTTTCTGAGATAATGTAGCACCTTCTATTGGACAACGGTGCACTGTGTTGATTATTTCCATTTCATATCATCTGCTGTAGAATCACTTTCCTCCTGTGCATTAGTCCTGTGTTTATAATTATGACTAAAATTCCACATTTTGCTTTGGGCTTTGAAAATTGCCTTGTTGACCCACAGTGCAAGTCCCATTAATGTGCCTTTTCCAGTGCCATTCAGTATCCAGGACCTTTTGCAACAATTTGGAAACTTCATGTTGATGTTGCAGGCAAATCTGCCCAACTGAAGCTGTTATAATCAAAGAGGACTTGACAGCCACCTGAAACTTAATGTGAAATGGGACACAGCCACATCCACAGATATCGTAAAAGTTCTCCCGTGGTTCCAGGAAACCAGAAGAGTATTTCTATCCTCAGCAGATTTTCACATAGGAATGCTGATTTGCTGTTAAGGAGAATTGATCAAGTTATTTCACTGAGTGGAACCAGCCTACTCCTTATATCAATAAAACCTACCACAAAGCAAACACATTTGTTCTAATTATGGTTCAGCATAGTAAAAGTTCCTTTCTTTTGACCACTTACTATACAATACATTTACATAAATTATTATACCATTAATGATTTTTTTTTGCAATAGATAACTTAATTTTTCAATTACTATCTGCAATTATCCCATAGTTAAATTCTTCTCACAAACCTGCATGCTAATTATTTTTCTCTCAGGCATATAGGAATTTGTTCAAATGCACCGTCGGTATTAACTTTTCACTTTCATGTTCTTGATAACCACATAAAACCCAAGGACAAAAGGAAGAGGTTATGGTGCAAATTAGCAACCCAGGACAGACTGGCTGCACCAAAAATTAAACTGGACAGCACTCAGCATAGAATCTTGCTTTAGACGGCAGCTTTTGGAGTGTGCAATTAAGAAAATTTAACTCATTAGGTAGATCTGATAAAATTATAGGTGAAAAAATAGTTTGAAAATACATTTTGCATACTTTCAAAGTCTGTTGCTCTAAAATGTAAAGTCCCTGTCATTGCCTAGAGAAGTATTAGGTAATTGCATTCCATAATCTTAGGTAATCAAAAGTGGGTACTTGGAAAGATTAAGGACAGATCTGCAGCACTCTCTTACACAGTGGTGATTGCATCTGACATCATCTGGAGACCAGCTGAGGACAGCAGAGTTAATTGTTTGAGAAGAAAGTTGACTACTGCTATCAGAACCACTTCCTGCAATCTCAGAGTCAACTCTACAATCACCAGAGAGGAGGCCCCAGAACCTGAGATTGTTTCACAGCCACAATTTTCATCAGTCAAGCTGAGTGATCCCCTTGTCAGGAAAGACGTTATCCCACAACAGTAAGAAATCCTCCACAGTGATTAAATCTTTAGGCCTGAATAGAATAAGTTAAAATTGACTATGCTGTGGATATCTGTGTATAGTAGTTGTATTATATAGTATTCTGTGTATATAATTGAGATGCACTTTCTATTAAGTTGGAGTTTATAGCTAAATAGGGAGGAGTGTGGTATATTTAAAACTCAAGTAACATTTGAGTAATCTTTTATATATACATATATTTGTTAAGCATTCTTGTTCACTTAAATAACTCATTACGGGTTATATGTAAAAATACGTGAATTGCATACATCATCATGCTACCACATAATATGCCTTGCTTAAAGTAAACGCGAACTTAGTCCCACATTCATAGATACCCATGTCTTCCCTTGAATTAACTTAATGCTTTTAAGTTACAAAACATGACGGAAACAAATAATAAACTCCAAAAGGTGACAACACAAAAGCAAAGGTGAACTGTGGTGGTGGAGGAAGTACAGCGACAGGAGAAGCAGATGAGATATGCCAGAGCAGTGACTCAGGCAAAGCAGCGACAGCGGACAAAAAGAAAATTCAGCTGGAAAGACTTATGGGAAACAGAAGGAAGAAAGATTAGCTTCCATATAAGCACGGTTTATGATGTTCTCCCAGCTCCTAAAAATCTGACCCAGTGGCTCGGTGAAGATCCAGCTTGTCCACTCTGTGGAAGAACAGCAAACCTCAAGCACGTCCTCTCATCTTGCAAAGTAAGCATCACTCAAGGGAGATATACATGGAGGCAAAATCAGGTCCTCAGATACTTTGCATCCATTGTGGAGAAGCAAGGGCTGAATAACAACTCTAAGCCCCATCTGACTGGAAGAACCACCATCCCCTTTGTCCAGCAAGGACAGACAGTGCCAACCTCAGTGACACGATTGGTGTCAGGCATACTGGAGCCTGCTCGTGACTGGAGCATGGCTGTCGACCTTGACAAAAGGCTGATATTTCCCCCGGAGATAGCCACTACCACCCTCAGACCAGACTTGGTCTTGTGGTCCAGCAGTGAAGGCTGTAGTAATCTCAAAGCTCACAGGGTCCTGGGAAGATGCCATCTGCGAGGTGTATGAGCGGAAACACGTGAGATACGCTGAGCTGGCCACAGTTGCCAAGCAGCGTGGATGGAAAGTGCAGAGTTTCCCAGTACAGGTTGGCTGCAGAGGGTTTGTGGTCAGATTGCTGAAGGGATTGGGAGTCTGAGGCCAGGGCCGGTGGCAAGCTATAAAAGAACTCTCGGAGGCAGCTGAGCGAAGTAGTCACTGGATATGGATAAAGAGGAGTGACAGCAGCTGGGCCCTAAAATGACCCATGGGTGGCCAGATGTGAAGGGAGGTGCACTTAGGACGCTGGGTCATGCTGTTGCGCTCTCTGGAGATGTAGTTGGCTTAAATTGACAGAACATCTAAGAAGGGGGGTGCCCACCTGATGATCCCCAGGAAGCATCTGCCACCCACCAAACCCCACCTCAAGATCTCTACGCTATGACCCAAATTAGGATCTGCTTATCAAAGGGATTGAAACATCTAGTCCTATGAGCTCGGACAATTATATTGAACTGCTTTGTGAGAGTATATATATTCCATTGCCGTGTGAGCTGGATTGAGTCAGCTGAAGGCTGAAGACTGAAGAAGACAGCCTGTCTTGGGATTAGGGCAGTGGGTGTGTGTGTGTGTGTGGATGGGAGGGAGGAAAGGGATTTGTTTTGCTGTTTTTGTTTTGTTGCTTGTTGTGTACTGTTTTGTTGAGCTCTGTGTTGTTCTGCCGAGCATTGAGGGCATTATGTTGGCATTGCAACGTGTGGCTACATTTACGGGCTAGTCGCGCGTGGCACACCCTTGGATGTGTTGGTTACTAATGCAAATGATACAATGAATAAGCTTGAATCTTGATTCACCATCATGGAATTGTTCCTTTTCAGTTTCAGTAAGTGATTATAATTTCATAATTTGAATATCCTTTTGTAGAGAATAAGGCAATAGCGTTTGACAAATAGAAAAATCACAAGTGATCTGTAAAAACACAGAGGCTCCTATTTCGTGGGTTTGGCCAGCAGACAGGTTTTGGTAAATTCGGCACACCCATGTGGATTTGGAAAGGTCTTGTCCACTGGCAGAGCCCTGCTGGCAATCTCCTGGCTGCACTCTTCTGCTGGTCAATGCACGGTCTCCCAACAATCAGGAGCTTGCTCTCACCCCCTAACACTTCAGGTCCCAGGTCCCAGGTCCCAGGTCGGTTTATTTGCTTCGCGTGGTTTTATTTTTTGTTTTAATTTCTACTTCTTCTTTAATCCTTAATTTCTATTATAATAGATTTTAATGTTTCTGAACCAAGATACACTGATGCACTGACAACTTCGCTATGTCAAATGTAGCAATTAACATGACACTATTACAACTCAGGGCATACCAGAGTTTGGAGTTCACTT
Source organism: Mobula birostris (assembly GCF_030028105.1). Classification (NCBI taxonomy): domain Eukaryota; kingdom Metazoa; phylum Chordata; class Chondrichthyes; order Myliobatiformes; family Myliobatidae; genus Mobula; species Mobula birostris. The sequence goes on from NC_092390.1 coordinate 41,903,543, forward strand.
CTGGTGCGGTTCTGTAAGGAACACAACCTCCCCGTGGAATGCATGTGTTTTCCCCTGGTGCTTTGGTTTCCTCCTACAGTCCAAAGATTTACTGGGTAGGTTAATTGGTTATAGTAAATTGTCCCGAAATTAGGTTAGAGCTAATTTGGGTTGTGGGGTTGCTGGGGCGGTGTGGCTTAAAGGGCTATAAGGGTCTACTCTGCATTGTATCGCTAGGATAAAGTAAAATAAATAAACAAATAATAAACTTCCTCGCCCTGACTTCCACAGTCAGTTCCTTGGTCTTGTTGATATGGAGTGCAAGGTTGATGTTGTGACACCCTGTGATAGAGTGGCTGCCCCCAGCTGCTCCAATTCTTCCATATATTTCAAAGACACATTAGTTGGTAGGTTGCAAAGCACAAAACACTGGAGGAATCAGCAGGTCAGGCAGCATCTATAGAGGGAAATGGACAGTTGACGTTTCAGATCAAGATCTTTCACCTGGACTCAGAGAAAGTGAGGGAGGGGGGAGCAGGGGAGATAGCCAATATAATATGGAGGAGAGAAAGGGTGAATCAGTGGGTAGAGAAAGGAGAATGGGAGAGTGGGATTGATGTCAGCAATTATTAGTAAATGGTGATAAGGGTGAATCAAGATACAAAACAACTGTCAGAACATGTTAAAAGGAATGAAGCATTTCAATATCAGCCATATTTTTGATGCATTAACTCCACGTGGAGATGGGATATTGAAAGGACAGATCTGTAGCTGCTCACAAAAGAAGCACCACCATTTTCTCAAGAATAACTCAAAGTGAACAAAACCCACTGGCCTATCAGTAACGCCCTCTTCTCCCGAGAGAATAAAACTAAAGCGAACAGGCATTTCATCACAACTCTCTCTGCTGACAATCACTGAAGTATTTGCTTATTCACAGCCCATGAATTCAAAACCAAACCCAATTATCCATATTTATGGATACAATCAACGTCAATGCATCTAAACAATGGCTATCAGCACTTGCACCTTTGACAATGAGCACTATCAACAGAAGAAACAGAGTTTGAAAAGCCTCAACCTCCATTCGATTGGAAGCCCAGAAGTCAAAGCCCATTGGCTGAAGCCTGGAGACTGGAGACAGGAGCCCTGCCCTGGAGTTGCATGTGGGTAGGGTGGGAGGGAGAAAAGGGTCTTGTTTTACTGTTGTCGTTTTGTTCCTTATTGTGTTCTGTGTTGTTCTGCCAAGCATTGTGGGTATGCTATGTCGGTTTAAGAACACTTGCAGGTTGCTCCCAGCACAACCCTAGGTTGTGTTGGCTGTTAATGCAAACAACACTTATCACTGTATGTTTTGATGTATAAGTGAAAAAATAAAACTGAATCTGAATCGTTGGTTACAATATAAAACTAATGGGTGAGATCTTCACACCATTTTCATTAAAATGTGTCCAAGGGAATAGTACTTATTTTAATTGGACAATGCATTTTTCTTGTTAGCTGCATTCTTTCTAACATTGTTTCAGACTAATAATTAGAATTTGATAGTTACACATAGAACAAATACATACCTTATGGCAAATACACCATAATGGAAATAAAAATAATTGACATGCCACATACCATAGAGCACTGCTACCAATAGAGGAAACAATAGCATTCATTGCATTCAATAGAATCGTGAATTCAACAACAAAGTACTCTTTACCTTGTGGTCCCCCATGCAAACATTTGGTCCAATGTTGTCATAGATAACTGACTTCTCATCGTTTTCAGCCTGTAAAACAGAGATCACTTTCTTTAGACACAGAGTGGCTATTCACAGCAAAGACCTTAGTACAATTGCTCAGCTGCAAAGACAAATATTTAGACGCAGTGAGAACGCCAATCTACAAGAGTTTCAACAAGCAAGTAGAGTTGCAAAGCTATCCTTGCATGGATTTGTAAAAACTCTTCTGAACATTTGAAAGTTAGACAGTGATTACAAAATAGAACTATTGCATTAGGTAACGGTGGGGAAAGAGAGGGGAGTGGATCTAGGGCGGTGGTAAGCAGGTGTGGGAGGGTAAATAAAGATAAGCAATAATTACAGTTACAAGGAATAATAGCAAAGGCTTTTGTACTGCATCTTGCTGGCAGTCTGCTGACATCAATGATTTTGTTATAATACCTTCATTCTTTCATTCATTGTGCTTCAACAACGTGATTATTAGAAGCTAAACTTAAGCAACAGAAGTGCTTGTAAGGACTCCTTGAAAAGGACTATGGTTATAAACCATTACCACAGGATTGCTAAGTGCTTTGTACAAATCAGCAAATTAAGGCTCAAAACTGCTAATAATAAATACTGGTATTTACTCTTTTATGTGTTCAAATAGTTATGCAGGAAACACTAGTTTCATTACTGTGGTCTCCTTAAAACATTGGAGTATTTTTAAAAGAAGACCACCTGCAGATCAGTTCAGAGGAGAACATCCTCATTATAGTGAATTTTTACTAATATGCAGAACCTCTGTCCTGGCATAATTCTTCCCCACTAGTAGATATAATTGATGGTATCATTCCCACATTTGGCATTGTCCATTTTCCTCTTCTTTATGAATTACCTTATTTATAGATATGCTTTTAAGTTTCTGTTCTCAGACATCTGTAACTTTTCAGGAAACTGTTGTGGTTTAATCCTGTGGTTTCAATCTTTTTTCTGCTTTTGGCCTACTTGTGACTTTCATTCATCTTTGTGGCCCCCACAGATGGAAATGGGAATTGGAAATGGTGAAGGGGGGGGGGGGAGAGAATTACCGGAAATTCGAGAAATCGATGATCATTTCCCACTTCCTTCTCTCACCGTATCTCCTTACCTGCCCATCAGCTGCCTTTGGTGCTCCTCTCTCTTCCCTTTCTTCCATGGCCTTCTGCCCTCTCCTATCAGATGCCCCCTTCCCCAGCCCTTTATTTCTTTCACCAATCGACTTCCCAGATCTTTACTTCACCCCTCCCGCTCTTCCAGTTTCACCTATCACCTCCTACCTTGCATTTCTTTCTCCCCTCCCCCCAATCGTTTTACTCCGATTTATCTTTTTTCTCCAGTCCTGATGAAGGGTCTTGGCCCAAAATGTCGACTGTTTACTCTTTTCCATAGAATCTGTCTGGCCTGCTGAGTTCCTCCAGCATTATGTGTGTGTTGCCTTGATTCCTGGCATCTGCAGATTTTCGCTGTTTGTGATCGGGCTGAACTTTCACTGTAGCTGTTACATTTCATTCTGCATTATGACAGTTTTACCCTGTTCCACCTCATTGCACTGTGTAGTAATCTGTTCTGTTTGGATAATATGCAAGACAAGCTTTCCAATCCGTGACAATAACAATTCCAGAGGAAACTCATCATTGTTTCATTATTAAGTAATAGCATAATAACCCCGTGTGACAAAGTTCAGATTGACCTGCAGATAATTGCTTCTAAAAAGGTTTTGTGATTAGATGAGCAATTACTATAATGATCTTATAAAGTAATTGAGAACAACTACAAACCTTTGTTCACATAAATGGGGTTTACATTTCAGAATGAGTTGCTGTAAGTATTTTACAATTTTAAACTGATATTAGCAAAATTTTAACAGATCTACTGTAAATTTGATCAGGTTTTTGAGAAACTTTTACTTTTTAGTCTCGAGTGGACAGAAGCATTGACAGCAACTGAAAGAATGTTTGAAAATGAGTTGACCTGCCATTGTATGTGAACTAAACAGTAATTAGCAAAAATAAACCAAATAAAACTAAAAGGTTTATTTCTCAAGTCTATATTAGCTTTTCCCTTAAGTGTGCATTTCAAAAATGTCAATTACACTTTTAAAGTCTGTTTTTTAAGAATCTGATGTACAAACATAAGCTTGCATTGATAATTTCTTGCAAAATGATTTTATCATGATCAGTATATAATGATTTAATAAAGATTCTGAAGCAGCTAATGACCACATGACATAAATGATTGAATGATAACATATCCAATCATAGACTGTGCAAGACTTTTCAGAAGCAGCTCATACTGCCCATTTCATCCTGCGCAAATAGACAATGAATTGCAGTTAACAACTCCCCACTAAACTATGGAGCCAAGTTGTATTACACTATATGCACAATACATTTACTGTTTTAACCTCTGATGGAAGTTTTGTAAAATATTAAATGACTGAGAAAAAGCAGTCGATGTTAAAGCAACATGGAAACACTTGAGAATAGTTGCCAAAATTCTGTCAATCTCGATTGATAGTTGGATTTGACTGGCTAGACAACTGGAACACCAGGATTTTTGCGTTTGAGAGGGTAATATTTAGATGAAGAAACTAATGAGCTTTGGGGGTTTTTTTTTGGTCTCATTCTTTCTTTTTAAAAAACAGCCCTGCTTACTTGGGGCATAATGTAGCTTTGAGCTTCAACGTATCCTTTGTATCAAGATCTTTTCAAAATAAAAAAAGGTAGTTGAAACAGTCATAGTCATACTTTATTGATCCCGGGGGAAATTGGTTTCCATTACAGTTGCACCATAAATAATAAATAGTAACAAAATCATAAATAGTTAAATAGTAATATGTAAATTAAGCCAGTAAATTATGAAATAAGTCCAGGACCAGCCTATTGGCTCAGGGTGTCTGACCCTCCAAAGGAGGAGTTGTAAAGTTTGATGGCCACAGGCAGGAATGACTTCCTATGACGCTCTGTGTTGCATCTCGGTGGAATAAGATGAAAGGTGAAATAAGATGACTCAGGATATTTTACATCATTTCTAAATTTGCTGCCTTACCCCCCTACCTTCCTCACAATATTGTCAATACTGTAATGGTAGTGACAAAGAAAGAAACGAAGTAGGTTGCATTCCAATTTCTTTTCTCAGAATGTCCCACAATCTGTGAATTAATTTTCAAAATACAGTGGATTCCGGTTGATCGGGAAAAATCGGGACCAGAACATTTTGGCCCAATCAAGCAGCTGCCCAAATCAGCTGAAGTTTCATGGAAATAGTTAAAAAGGTATATAAAAAAAGCCAACCTACCATTTAACTGAGTAACACATCATATATTTAAATGAAATACAGAACCAATTAGAACACTATCAGTAGCACTACAGTGCTATAAAATTGTATATTAGTTCCTGATACTTATCGACAGAGGAATTCATCCAGTGAACGCTGCAGTGTTCTTTTGATTGACTGTAAGTTCACATCAGTGCAGACACTAGTGCAGAAAATAGGCCTCCATTGCCTTTCTGCATGAACTAGTCTCAAAAATTACTGATTTTTATTTCGACGTCCGTCGGCCCAAATTAATAATAATGATGCAACTGTTCACTCGAAACACAGTGTAGTGTTATACAGCCGCAAAAGTGAACGCTGCTGACACTAGTTAGAAACTGCGGGGCCGAGAAGGACTGAGAAGACAAGCTGACTTGTGGAAAAGACCAGAGATGAGGTGCAGGGTCATGAACGACTCCATCTCAAAGCGGCGAAGCAGATTGAATCGAATGCGGGACCCAGGTTGGCAATCACTCTCTATGGAAGCACTGAGTTCGTACGGCCGCTCTTCTCATATCCAGACAAATACGTGTTTCCGATATTGAGATTTCTGTAATTATTGGACTGTACTTTATATTGATTTCCTTCAGATTTTGGGTGCTTTTGTTCATGTGGCTAATTGGCAAGCGGGTGATGTGTTAATTTCTGTGTGGGGGGAGGAGGGTCATGTTTTTTGACTTCTCTAGTGCGTTCAACACCATCTGCCCTGATCTGCTGGGGGAGAAGCTGACAGCGATGCAGGTGGATGCTTTCCTGGTGTCATGGATTCTTGATTACCTGACTGGCAGACCACAGTACGTGTGCTTGCAACACTGTGTGTCCGACAGAGTGATCAGCAGCACTGGGGCTCCACAGGGGACTGTCTTGTCTCCCTTTCTCTTCACCATTTACACCTCGGACTTCAACTACTGCACAGAGTCTTGTCATCTTCAGAAGTTTTCGGATGACTCTGCCATAGTTGGATGCATCAGCAAGGGAGATGAGGTTAAGTACAGGGCTACGGTAGGAAACTTTGTCACATGGTGTGAGCAGAATTATCTGCAGCTTAATGTGAAAAAGACTAAGGAGCTGGTGGTAGACCTGAGGAGAGCTAAGGTACCGGTGACCCCTGTTTCCATCCAGTGTGGACATGGTGGAGGATTACAAATACCTGGGGATACGAATTGACAATAAACTGGACTGGTCAAAGAACACTGAGGCTGTCTACAAGAAGGGTCAGAGCCATCTCTATTTCCTGAGGAGACTGAGGTCCTTTAACATCTGCTGGACGATGCTGAGGATGTTCTACAAGTCTGTGGTGGCCAGTACTATCATGTTTGCTGTTGTGTGCTGGGGCAGCAGGCTGAGGGTAGCAGACACCAACAGAATCAACAAACCCACTCGTAAGGCCAGTGATGTTGTAGGGATGGAACTGGACTCTCTCACGGTGGTGTCTGAAAGGAGGATGCTGTCTAAGTTGCATGCCATCTTGTTCAATGTCTCCCATCCACTAACTAATGTACTGGGTGGGCACAGGAGTACATTCAGCCAGAGACCCATTCCACCGAGATGCAGCACAGAGCGTCATAAGAAGTCATTCCTGCCTGTGGCCATCAAACTTTACAACTCCTCCCTTGGAGGGTCAGACACACTGAGCTGATAGGCTGGTCCTGGATTTATTTCATAATTTACTGGCATAATTTACATATTACTATTTAACTATTTATGGTTCTATTACTATTTATTGTTTATGGTGCAACTGTAATGAAAACCAATTTCCCCCGGGATCAATAAGTACGACTATGACTATGAGGATGCTACTATAGCTGATCCTCCCTGCGGATCAGGGGTTGTTATTATTGCTGGGTTTTTTTCTGAGAGTTGGGGTGGGGGGGTGCCAGGGATTGTTATTGATTGTTGCTGCTTATTTTCTGCAGGTGAGGGGGTCAGGGATTGTTATTTTTATTGTTTTTTTCTATGAGAGAGTGGGTGGGAGTTGTTATTGTTGCCAGCTTTTTTTCTACGTGTGAGTTTGGTGATTCTTATCATTGCTGTTTTTCTTTGCAAGTGAGGGCGTCAGGGATTGTAATTGTTGCTTCTTTTTCCCGGCAGATAAAGGGGGCAGAGAATTTTGTGGTCTGCCAGTTTTATTTTGATTCTTTTTCGTGCCGGAGGGTGGGGGGAGTTATGTCTTTTCTTTCATTAATTCCCATGGTCTTTCTGTATTTCATTGGCTATCTGAAGACGACAAATATCAGACTTGTATTGTACATGCATACTTTGACAATAAAATGAGCCTTTGAACCTTTGAGCAGCCTCCTGTCCCAACTAAGCAGCAGAGTGTCCCAAATAAATGAAGAGAAACCTGAACGTTTTCTCAATTAGTTCTTTAAGAGTTGCCCCAATTAAGTGACTGCCCGGATTAACCAATGGCTCAATTAACTGTAATCTACTGTATGTTATATTCATACATAAATTTTTACAGAGTAAGGCTTCATAAACACTGATATAATCAATGACTTGAAAAATCTGCAATGTTGATGTACATTAAGGCATACATATTGATCAGGGTGTTGGGAAATTTTCCACGTTCTTGTTTAAGAGATGCTTATGGGCCTTTTCCATTCATATAAAGAGGTAGATAGGGCCTCTTTTCTACATTGTCATCATTGCGGTACCCTCCTTCCCCCTTCATACAAGTACCTCCTTCAAATATTAGCCTGGATTATGCACTCAGGTACTGCTGTTGGGCTACAGTAAGATTTTCTCACTCTCAAAATTACCACTGAGCTGAGAAAGTGTAAACAACTCATTATTTTGCACAAACTGATTAAGAAAGTTTATTTTTTATTTAAGTTCCTAAATGAGTATGTTTAAAGATATACGTGCAAAATGGACAAAAAAGAACACCAAATGTACAGCTAAAATAACATTTTTATTCGACGGGAACAGAGTTGATCTGAGTTGATCTTTCATGATCAAAAACAAAAGAAAATCTGCAGATGCTGGAAATCGAAGATGGAAGAACAACAACATTCAGACTGAGGAGCAGGAGCTTGTTAATCAGGTCAATGGGACAATAGTGCTGAATGCTGAACGCTGAACTTAAATCCAGAAACAGCATTTTGACATAAGTGCCCCATTTTTCTAGGTGTGTCAGGGCCAGGGGCGTGACAGATGCTATGACATCTGTTGTAGAGTGCTTCTGTTGGTAAGCATATTGGTGAGTGCATTAGCAAAGATGTAAAAAAATTAGAGATGGTGTAAAAAAGATTTGCTGGAATTATTTCAGGGATGAGGGTGCTGGTGGCACTCTCCCACCCTCTCTGCATAGCTCTTCAAATTATTGGCTTTCATCTTATTATTGAATGGTGCAAATGAATCTGGCCTCACAAGCCCAGCATTGTCTTCCAGACCCTAAAAAGTTAGTGCATAATGATGCTTATCCTCAAGTCAACTTTAGTTCTTTGGCCCATCAGCTTCACTTTTGTTATGCTTTGTATTGGCCCATCTGCCTACGGGAATAGTTCCTCTCTGTCTAATTTATTTGCATCTTCCATTAAATTCTTTGCATCTTGTCTGTTCCAAGAACTTCCCTTCCTTAATCAATCTATCCAAGTAACTAAATTCCCTCATCCCTGAAATGATTTTAGTAATTCTCTTCCACACCATGTCCAAGTCTTTCACAATTTTGCTAATGTGTCATCCAGAACTAGACAGCATGATCTATGGTTTCAATATTACTTCATGGTTACTCTATTCTTCTATTCAAAAACCCAACTCTTAGATGTTATATTCTTGAGCTTTCTTGCTACCTCCAATGAACTATGCACAGATCTCTCTGCACTTGTAGCTTTTTTTAGTGTTGTCCTCTCTAATTTATATATTTCTGATTCTTTCTACCAAAATCTAGCACTTCACATCTCACAGCAGTAAATTTTAATTACACTCTTCTTGCCAATCCCACCAGCCTTTTTATATATCCCTCAGTTCTATTCTTACCTCCTTGACAGTTCACTATACTCCAAAGTTTATTTCATTCCCAAATCTGGAAATTTAGCTCTACTTACCCTCACTTAAGTCATTAATAAATTTTCAGGCTATCAGTGACCCTATTCAGTACAAAGATTTCAATCTAGGCCAGAAATTAGCAACTGAAATCATGTATCTCAAAGAATTTGGGTTCAATATCATTGCCAGCAGGTGCTGATTCAGTGCAGCTCCCTAGGTTGACAATTTCCAATTTGGATGGTCCTTTGTCAGTGGCCCTCAAGCAGGCGTGATTGTGGATGGTGTGGATTGGGGACTGAATGAAGACTAGGAGCTGGAAATGAGTCAGGGCCAGTAGCGGCTCTCTGGAGCCAGAAGGAGTTTGTTTATTCCGAAGAGCTTAACAAAGATAGAGTACTTTCTAGAAAAAAAACTGGTAACTAGCTATGCCACAGAAACATTATGTGCTGATTCTAAGCCTTTATTTAACCCTAAATGGTATTCAGTTTTTTGAAGAGATCGATACTTTCCCATTAACATTTGCAAGGAGCTAATAGGCTGATTAAGTGAATGTCTGGGGCACCCAAATACTGCTAGGAGTATATTTGTCATCCTTCTGCCACAAGACTGATGTCTGCTCTTACTGGAAAGTGCAATTTATTCTTTGGCAATTTACGCCTTGGGCTAACGTAACGGTTTGCACGACACTATTACAGCTCGGGCATTTCAGAGTTCAATTCCGGCACCGTTCTGTAAGGGATTTCTGTATATCCTCCCCGTGGAATGCATGGGGTTTCTCTGGGTGCTCCACTTTCCTCCCACAGTCTAAAGTCTAATTGGATACATTAATTGGTCATTGTAAATTGTCCTGAGATTAGGTTCGAGTTAATCAGGGTTCTGGGATTGCCAGAAGTGTACCAATAAAGAAATAAATAAATAAAAACAAGGATCAAAGAGCTTATCATGAAAAATAATTCTACACAAAATGACATATACATTGAAACTAGCCAAGAGCCACAAGAATTGTTGGATAAAGGAATAAAGTGACTACTGTTTAACTTCTGTTCCGCTAGTTTATATTCCCATTTTTTTTTGAAAGGAGAGGTTTCACATGCCTGGGGGAAGATCTATAAGAGATCTGTGGTCAGCATTGTAGTAAGACAGTACCTCAGTGTTTCAACAAATTAAGCAATGCAATGGAAGCAAAGGAACATCTCATGATTTTCTGTAATGTTTGAAGCTATGTAAACTAGAACATCAACAGCAAGTGCTGGTTTTCTGTATTATCTTTTGGTTAAACTTCATTCATGCCAACAAGTTGTGTCGGCAGCTTCAATGTTCTCTTGTTGCCAGCTTCTGAGTAGGATTCTGTTTTCTTTTCACCTTTTAGTCTGACTTCCTTGATTGTAATTTTCAGAAGAAAAAGAGAATGACTTTAACATTAAAGGAAATTGAGCATGTCTGAAGACCAAGATATTTCATGTGATATGCTTTCAAATAAAGCAGGACCTTACCCATGATGACCATGAATTGATTTGTGCATAAAGCAGAATGCTTTTAAGGATGAGCAATGCACACCAAATGCTGGAGGAATTCAACAGGTCAGGCAGCATCCATGGACATGAATCTTAGTCTACATTTTGGGCTGAGATCCTCTTCAGGACTGTAAAGGAAGGGGAAAGATGCCAGAATAAAAAGGTGGGGGGAGGGGAAGGAAGATTAGCTAGAAGATGATAGGTGAAGCCAGGTGGTTGGGAAAGGTAAAGGGCTGGAGAAGAAAGAATCTGATAGGAGAGGAGAGTGGACCTTGGGAGAAAGGGAAGATAAATGGGCAGCAGGGGAAGGTGATAAGCAGGTAAGGAAAAGAGTTAAGAGGACAGACTGGGAAATAGAAGAAGAGGGAAGGGGGAGGGAAATTTCTATTAGAAGGAGAAATTGATGTTCATGCATCCGGTTGGAGGCTACTCAGATGGAATATGAGATATTGCTCTTCCATCCTGACAGTGGCCTCATTTTGGCAAAAGAGGAGGCCCTGGATTGGCAACTTAGAATGGGAATGGGGATAGGAATTAAAATGGATGATCATTGGGAAATCTGGCTCTTGGCGAATGGAGTGGAGGTGTTCAACAAAGCGGTCCCCATTTCATGCCAGGTTTCACCATTGTAGAGCAGGCTGCTTTGGATACCGAAGATGACTCCAACATATTTGCAGGTGAAGTGTTGCTTCACCTGGAATGACTGTTTGGAACTCTGTTTGGAGGTAAGGGAGGAAGTATTGCATTTCGGTCGCTCGCAGGGCTATGTGCTAGGAAGGAGATTAGTGGGGAAGAATGAATAGACAAGGGAATAATGGAGGGAGCAATCCCTGAGGAAAACGGGGCAGTAAATATGTGTTTGGTAGTAGGATCCCACTGAAGATGGTTGAAGTTGTGGAGGACGACATCTAGGCCTGAAATGTTGACTTTATTCATTTTTATAGGTGCTGCCTGACCTGCTGAGTTCCTCCAGCATTTTGTGTTCGTTGCTCTGGATTTCCAGCAGCTGCAGAATCTGTTGTGTTTATGATTCCTAAGAATGAGGACTTTCAGCTATATATATATATTTTATATGCTGGGTGGAGGGGGGGGGGGGGACTTGTCTTTTTGCCAAGCTCAGCTTTCAGAACATAGCAACTGCCACATATAAAGATCAAACTGTTTTCTTTTAATAAGTTAAACTCTCAACCAATATTCTTTGTTTAGCTTCTGTTCATAAACAGGAGCCTGCCAGTTACTAATGTAAATGGCAAGTAATAATCATTTTGAAGTTAAAAATACAGCTTTGCAAACAACAGCACTGTTCATATAGCAGATTTGCTGGCTCACAGCACCTGGTCTAACTGTTCAAGAGGTGCATGGTAAGACACGCTGACTAAATTTAGAGAGCAGTTCAGGCTTTTTAGGAATGGCTAATAAACGTCAAAAAGAATGACAGAAACATGGTGTGAACTAGCATCCATTCCTCTGCCTTCGATTTCTGTGACGGATGACTGCTTTGTCTGTGGCTCATGGGTATGTCTTTTTAGCTTATAGGAATTGAATCTATGCTTTGGAAATTCTTTGTGTCTTAGAAGTGCTTTATAATTTGGAAATCTTTTATAAGATAGAAATCCTCTGTGAGTTTTAAATGCATTTTAAGAAGTCTGTCTGGATGTAAACGTATCTCAATGAAACTAAGTAAACTGTGTTTTGTTAGCTGGAAGTATATCCCCCTTAGCAGGGAGGGGGTCCCACCAAGCAAATAATGGGTATTGGCAGCTAAACTCGCCGTGGAGGATGAACAGGGAAGTGAACTAGTCTTTGAAGGTTCGGCAGCTACAGTATATCCTCCCTTTAGTGAGAGTACCTGTGACTATTTAAATCAGATAGAGCTTAAGTTCTTCATTTGAGCTTAGAACCTCACAGTCAACAAACCCAATACTAGCACACTACGAAGTCTGTGTGGAGAATTTGAACTGTTCTCTTTGGAGCCCAGAACACTGAGGGGATTTGATAAGGGTATTCTAGACTGCGATGGAGTTAGAAAGGGCAAATAGTGAGAAGTGGTCCCATTAGTGGATGATTCAGGGGCCTGGGTGATGGATTAGAAGAGATAAGCAAAATATTCAGACACAATGTGAGGCAAAAGCTTTTTTAAACAGTGATTGCAGATGATCTTGAATTCACCGTCTGAGAGGGTAGGGGGATCAGGGTCAGTTGGATAGGCACTTGTAAGGCTCCGAGAGAGTGGTAGGAGTAATGGAACAACTTGGTCTGCTTTGCAAGGAACCATCCGGGACTTGATGGGCTGAATAATCTCCTTCTGTGTCATAACAATTCTATAGCTCTAAGTCTAAAATCCTTTCAACCATCTATTTGTAACAGAAAATATATCAAAACAAGCAGTTGCTATTCAAGCAATGAATTCAAGTGAAAAAGCTATTTAAAAAAGTCTCATTTATAAAAGGATTTGACAAAAAGGTTCTGGTGGTAGAGTAGCTTCATACTGATGATACACAGTTAAATGGGCACCAGAGAAAATGAAATAAAGCTACAATATAAAACATAAAAAATCAACAATCTTCTAATTAGTTTTAAATGCAATGAGCTGATTTAAGGTCAGACACGTTATTATAAAGCACTGTTGCCTGCAATCAAAATGTAACCTTTTCTTTGTATGCATGGACACTTTCAATATTCTGGAATCATCATGTAGTCACAGCAGGAAGTTCAAGTGCATTAATCAAATTCAAGATGATAATTTTCAAAAGCAGCATAAAATTGTAGATTTTCAGCTGCATAATCTTAAGACAGATAAACAAATTACAGCACCACACAAGCAGAAACAAAACTACACTTCGCTGAGCATTCATTATCACATGCTATCAAGCAGTTATGCAGCTCCATAGCAGTGGCCAACCTTTGGTGTGTTAGGGCTCAGAAAGCATAAAATAACATGATGGCGAGTTAACGGACCATGGCATGATAGATGATGTTGCACAGTGGCTGTTTACAGCTCCATGTCTGTACAATCTGTAACGCCTAGTGCATTGTGTTCAACATGCCGTTTGTTAATGTGAGATGATTCACACATTAGCTGGGTCCCTCTCCTCAATATCCGACAGTGAGCTCTCTATCTGTACAATTATGTACCTGGGCAATGAATGGAGGCAATAATATAAATGTGCAAAGTGGCAAAATCTAATTACAATGCAAAAGGAATTTTATGGATCAGATGATTTACTTTTTATTCTGAATTGAAGAAGATGCAGTGTGTGAAGTCAGAGAAGAGAAAGATCAGCACAGGAGCAATATCAAACTGATGAGAATGATCATAGAAAGCAGTCAAAAGGCAACAGGGTTCAACCGGTTAAAAACTACATAAAATAAAAGTGATAATTAACTGTGTCAATAATTAAACCATTATTATTAATCTTGGACATTAAATTACCAGATATTTCCCTGCTAAACTTCAATGTTGTACTTTTGCCTCCGGGAACGCCAATTAAATAAACCAATTTCTCAAGTATTAATCTATCTATTAAGATAAACTCTGAATACTAGGCTAGTACTTTACCATTGTCATTATTTAGAACAACAAATGGACTTTGGAGTTTGGTATGTGTCTCTTTTTGAAGTGTGTTTTAGAATTATCTTTAATAATTACATAATACCACCAATAGAAAAATCAGTTTGATTTCATTATTGAAAATAAATTGTCATTTTGTGAGTTAATTCAAATTCTATTGTTTTTTTATAACAACCCATTTTAACTTCCAATGCATATTGAGAAAAAGTGTTGAAGACATTAGCACCAAGTAAAATTACCACCAGGTAAAAGCAACTAAACCTTCACAAATCCTGAAGGTCCATTCAGAGTGAAGGATGATATACATTGGTTTCAGTGTGTGCATTAAAGAGTCATGTAACTCATCTATTGCCGTTTTCATGGTAACAACATTAATGTCAAAATTACCATGAAAATTCACCTTTGCACAGGTAACATCAAATAAAGACCTGGTTCTTGGTTGCGGTTGTGATAAATAGTAAAGTTTGAAAAATGCGAAGTTAAGGATTATGGGAAGAAACAGATGCTACCTTTACTTGATCACAGAGGCAGTAATAAAATTAATGGACACAAGTGTATGGGAGTGAGCAGATTTACATCAGGTGGATGGTTTATACTTGGTTCATGGTTGGGCAGTGATAAAGGTGTACAATTGGGGGGGGAGAGAGAGAGAGTGTGAGAGAGAGAGAGAGAGAGCGAGAGAGAGAGAGAGAGAATACATACAAATATAAAAAAGACATGGAAAGAATTACATCCAGAGAACAATTTTTGCCCTGACCAGACTTATTCTATGATCACCCTGTCAGATTTACTGATTCAAAATTACCCTTACTGCGAAAGGCAAGAATGAAAAGCTAAACAGTGATTTGGAATAAAATACTTTTTAACCATATTACCTCATATCTTTAAAGATATTGGTCCTTAAGTGAAATACTGTGACAACTGCTGATGTCTACATTAGGAAACACCAACAGAGAGGAATGTTTCTTTTTCGCATAGAGCATTGTGCTGAGATTCAGAGTCTTTTGTGGGAAATAGGTGGGATAACCGATGTTTCATCAGAATGCAAAATGGTCTGTTGCTAATGTGTTATTGCTCAATAAAACAACCTAGCATTTTTATGCAAAATGATAATGTTCAGGTAGTTAATCAGGTTATGTGCTGTGCAAAAATTCATGGGATTTGTTGTGGATTCCAAAGGACATCAATTCACCTGGTTTCCCTTCACTCGATGATGGAGCATAATAGAGCTTCAGTGCTCTGAACCATGGAAATGTCTTGTGAGTGGATAGCTAATATAAATTGCAAATTACAGCTTTAATAAACACTAATAAAAAATATGACTCTTAGGTCTCAATGGCCATTTTGTACTTGGCTCCAGCTGTTCAATCCGTTTCAGATGGGTTGTTTGACAAGGGCTAGTGGGATGTTTCTGAGCATGTAGGATGGCCAAGGCATCAGATATTTAACTGATGGAAGCACAACACAGCAGCCAGGTTAAAGGAAAACAAATGGACAGAAACTAAAAGATTTATACTGATTCAGTCAAACAAGAAAAAAAAATAAGGACACGAGTGATTTTAAATCCTGAAAAAGGGAGTGAAAAAGAAACAACAGCCTGCTGGAGGAACTCAGCAGGTCGAGAAGCATTTGGTCTACTGGCAATTTCTCCCCCCCCCCCCCCCCAACAGATAATTTTCCGGCATGGACTAGATAGGCCGAAAGGCCTGTTTCTGTTCTCTATGGTTCTATAATGCTGTCCTGCTGAATGCCTCCAACAGAATGTCTGTTACTCAAGAAAAAAAATTAGCACTGCAACATTCATCATACATTCAGCCAGTGTCAAGGGTCACCTGGTTTCAGTCTGTATCTATGCAACATATTCCTGCTGAATTAAAGAACAGCTGATATCTAGAGAAAGCTTTTCCCTTGATCTTTCATCTCAGGAGGATACAGCAGACAAATTGTACACAGTTTGAAATAGGCATTCCTGATCCTTATTGATCACTTTACTCTTTAACAGATTAATCAGACAGCATGGTTAGGATGGTGGGTAGCACAAAGCTTTTCAATGCCAGTGATTACCAATTGGTGTTCAATTCCCACCCCTCCATGAATGTAAGGACTTTGTACATTCTCCATGTAACTCTGTGGGTTTCCTCTCGGTACCCCAGTTTCCTCCCACAGTCCAAAGATGCACAGTCAGGGTTAGTGAGTTGTGGGCATGCTGTGCTGGTGCTAGAAGTGTGGCGACACTTGCAAAATCCTCGGGTTGTGCTGATCATAGATGCCAACAACGCATTTCCAGTGTATGGTTTGAGGTTTCGTTGTACACATAACAAATAAAGCTCATCTTTCAATCTTTAATTTTGTACTGGAATTAATGAAGTACAATGAAGTAAGAAATTATCCAACTCCCTCAAGAACCTTTCCCTGTGTGGTATGCAAAATACTGCAGGTAAGGAGGATAATGATCTAGATAAGTATAAGACCATACGATATAGGAGCAGAATTAGACCATTTGGCCCTTCGAGTTTGCTCTGCATTTCACCATGGCTGATCCATTTTCACTCTAAGTCCTAGTCCGCTGCCTCCTCTCCGTATCCCATCATGCTCTGACTAAACAAAAATCTATCAACCTCTTCCTTAAATATATCCAAAGACTTGGCCTCCACAGCTGCCTGTGGTAACAATTTCCATAGATTTACCAATCACTCGTTAAAGAAATTCCTCCTCATCTCCATTCTAAATGGATGCCCCTCTATGCTGTGTCCTCTGGTCACCTGTAATTTTATGCACAGACTGATAAGACATGCAAAACTTGTAGTAAATCCTAACTAAATATTCATTCTTATCTTTACTCAGTACTGTATTAGTGGAACAAAAGTTTGAGCCACCTACTTACCTTATGAATAAGATCCCGTGCCAAATGTGACAAAAGAATCCGATCGCACCATGAGGGACATCTTGTATTCATGTACTGCTTTCCCTGAGTTGAGTCTTCACTGTATGGATAGCTGGAAAAGGGAAACCAGGGTAATTCACTCTCTTTCGTACAAGAGAAAATAAAATACTTTGCGCTTAGAATCTTTTATAAGGCTTTTATATTCCCAACTGTTAAAGTAATACAAGTCAAAAGGTACTGATGTCTATTACTTGACCTTTTGAGCATTTTGCAAAGTGACCAGCATGTTTTGTTATTTATCATTTTATTTTTATTATATGTAGAGCAGCTTTACTTTTTCCTTTGTTGTTAAAATTACTCGAGTATTTCCTCCATTCACTCACCCCCTGAGGAACACTTTGAGCACCTTTTTAAGCAGCATTTCAACCACAAGGAGAAAAGGGGACAAAGATAATTTTCTCTTGCTCTAACAAAAGAGGACAAGGGATTCCATAATAACTTCTTCTTCATCGACAGCTCATTCACATTCATCACTTTCTCCCTTCAGAAGTGATGGCTTGTAAGATGCTTTCTTCAAAATGAGCCTTATAATATTTAAAGAGATACAACCACTGGCCATAGAGCAGTGGTTAGACTGAATGAAGCACGGACCAGAGAAACATTAAAATCTAGCTGAGTGAAGGAGTATTCTGGTCTTCCAGTTCTTGGCAAATGCCTCAATCCGAAACAATTCTTGGTTTTCACAGACTTGTAAAATGGCCAGTGTTGGGTCAGATCTCCAAGATGGTTGGAATTCTTGCTTCACTCCTTCTTAGGGTTGCCAACTGTCCCGTATTAGCCGGGACATCCCGTATACTGGGCTAAATTGGTTTATCCCATATAGGACCACCCTCGTCCCGTATTTCCCCTGCTAAGGTAGAGCATTTCTATGAAACCATCCATGCCAAAATGGCGTAAAGCGAAGAAGCAATTACCATAAATTTATATGGGAAACATTTTTGAGCATTTCCAGATGCAAAAAATAACCTACCAAATCATACCAAATAACATATAAAACCTAAAATAACACTAACATATAGTAAAAGCAGGAATGATATGATAAATACACAGCCTATATAAAGTAGAAATACTGTAATGTATGTACAGTGTAGTTTCACTTAACAGAATCAGGAAGATTAAGCCAAAACTGATTTGTAGAAAAAAATCGGCACATACACGCATGTGCACACAGGTGTCCGCGCAAGCCTTCATGGTCATGGTAGTCTTTCTTGGGGTAAACACAAGTGTCCCGTATTTGACTGCTACTTTTGTCCCTTATTTGGGAGTGAGGAAGTTGGCAATCTTACTCCTCCTGGGCCTTATAACATATCCTGAATGTTACTCACTTTACACCACACTTTGGTTGGCAAAAATCACAAACAAAAGCTAAAGACCACTTTAGGACATTTCCATGCAGTTTTAATTTTGTTATGTTAGATAATTGCATTTCCTAGAGGAGATATAAAAAGCACGGTAGCACGAATGTGTTAAAAGCCTACATGTGAACCTTGCTGATAGAAACTTCTGCATTCATCGATAAGATCCATTTCAGTGGTCATCAGATATTTCTGTGGTTTACTGGGGAGCGGTGAGGTGAGCCCCGATGTAGAAGTTCTCCTCTCCTAGCATCTATAAAGATCAGCCATGAGCCTCAATGACATTCTCTCACCAAAACAGGTGGAGCCCAGGAAATTTCCTAAGCACCACTGTTCCTTACTTTCAATTAGTGTTCTGCACTGCAAATCCTACATGATGGTGATGATTCCAATCGAGCCAAAGACTGGTGTATGACCAGGAATGGGGGCAGTGTGCAGTGTGCATCAACCCGTGAAAAAACTCTGGTTGGGTAAGGTCTATGCCTCTTTGCGTATTGTTCCTTTGACTACTTGTGATGTTACAGAGTGCAATAAAAATATGCCCTTTGGCTTATTGAATTTGTGCAAGCCATCAAGTTCCTCCCTAGACTATTCCCATTATGATTCTCTCCACATTGCCACAAACTCTTCCTAGACTCTATCGTTCACCAATACAGTAGAGACAATTTACAGTGGCTAGTTAATTGACAAACCTGAATATCTTCGGGATGGGCAGGAAACTAGAGTTCCTGTACAGTTTGTAGTAAGGCTACAGAGCGATATGAAATATCTTGGCAAAGAGCGCCGTTTGAGGGCTGGCCCTTCAGATGGTGTTGCTTCAGCTGAATAAAATATGGGGAGAGAAATCTTTTCTATTCTGGACAAGTGATTCTACTGATGACAAAATTTCTGCTGGCAAGTCAGTAGATGAGTTTTCGTCCAGGCACTAAAATGCATGGAAAAAGGGGCAATTTTTGCTCTCCTCTAAGGTAAGCTTATCTTCATCTGCACAGTACCCTTTTCTTTATTATTGTGAGAAGTAATCTTAGGCCTCTGTTTCTCAAGCCTCCAGCTACAGACTAGTGCTCACTCCCTGGCATATTTCTGATAGAGGTCTCAGCTCTTGCTTTGAGTCTAGGGTTGTTTCTTTCATTGCACCCCGCCCCCAAAAAAAAGAACATGCCAGTCATCTGCGGCAAATTATCTTTGGGATAACGTGCTAACTGTCCCCTCCTGCTGAATACATTAGACATCCAGGGCCGAGTTGAATCTCAGAACTAAAGATATTGAGGATCCAGAGAGGATTCCGCTGCTACCTGTAAGGAGTTTATACATTTCCCCTACAACCGCGTGGGTTTCATCCAGGTACTCCGGTTTCCTCCCACACTCCAAAGACGTACCGGTTGGTCATTGGAAATTGCCCCATGGTTAGACTACAGTTAAATTGAGGGTTGCTGTGTGGCATGGCTCAAAGGGCCAGAAAAGCCTACGCCGCACTGTATCTGAATAAATAATAAATAATTGCCCTTATCCTCCTGCAACAAACTCTCAATTACTGTACACAATCAAAAAGTGTGGGTAAGTGGGTCAAAGATCGTTAATAAACTTAATTGCAATCACCAAAGATAATGGAATTATCAGTATAGATAATCATAATGCGTTGAGAAGAACATGAGAACACACGAAACAGGAGCATGTGTAGGGCAATTGGCTTACATGGGCCCTATGATTGCACTGGGATATTAAACACAAGAGATTCTGCAAATGCTGGAAATCCAGAACAACACACACAAAATACTAGGGGATGCTTCATCAGGAGGGTCTTGGCCCAAAATGTCAGTAGTTTATTCTTCTCCATAGATGCTGACTGACCTGCTGAGTTCCTCCAGCATTTTGTGTGTGTTGCAGTGGAATATTATATTCTGCTAATAACACATCTGCTGATATACACAGCTATTTAGTGCAAGGAATCAAGAATGATTTTTTATGTAAATCCTTTTTTCAAGTTTTATTTCAGATCTCCCACTGTGATCTGAAGTTGTTTCAGAACAAAATAAACCCTGCTTACACAACATTAGTGTTATATTGAATTAGAAAACACTTAGCTGCAAAGCTAAAATCAATGCATGAATCCATTCAAACATAACACCTCCTTGTGAATGGGTACAATCACTTCAAGGTATTACACATTTCCAGAAATAATTATTGCATTGTAAAGACCAATAATATCATTTGAAACAATTAGCCAGATTCCTAATTTTGTTGTGAAATTACCAAAGTAGAAGAAGCATAATTTAAAATGGACATTGCACCTGAATAAATAGAGCTTATTAGCTGATATAAAGGGCTTTTGAGATGAATGCTGGAATTTTTAAAATGCAAATTCATTGTTCTCCATGTTAATCTGACTTCTTACTTTTCTTTAAAAATGACTTTCTTTTTCCAGTTTTGCATTAAGCTTCAAACATGTCCAGTGGCAGCTTTCTCGCAGTATAAACAAAGTGATGTTGTGCAGCTCATTTTAAAAATTAATCAGTATGGTAAACACAGAACTGCAAACATTACAGTTAAAATACTATGTGTTAAACAGCTGCTACTTGCAAATGTTACAATAACACCATGGTGACCAAGCTAACAATGGGGTCAAAGGTTTTTGAAGAAAATGGGGTCAATCAGGCTGCAGTAGGAAAGGACAAATAGAGCAAATAATACTTAAATCACTCCACTGCATATCTGATCAAAATTACCCAGGTAGGTTTACTACAATAAATTCTTGGATCTCTTCTGTCGACAGAAGCTGAAAACATTCCTTTTAGAAAAGCCTGGAAAGCTAAACTTAATGTTCCAGATCTGTTATTATCACACTGATTTCTACTTAATAGAAATGCTAAATAAATTTCAACTTGCAATTAACAATATTTAATTATCTCACTGACCAATATCTCATTAAATTTGCTCAAATTAAAGGGCTAGATTGCAGATGAGAAGTCCTGAACAAGACTTCATTAACCACAATGTAAACTAGCCTGGGATGTTCTGTTATATGTGCACATCTTGTGTATCCCTGCAGATTACATGGCAACCTAATACAATGAAAAACATGTGCAGGTCACTCCTGCAAGCTGATTAATTTCTCTAGATTAGTATTCCTGCACATTTATCAGAATGCAAACTTCACTAAAGGGCGTGTACAATGGAAAAAAAATCACTTTTAAACAATGTCACTTTACAACCTTCTAGAGTCAACACTGTAATTAATGAATTGCTTGATAGTGTATCAATTACTTACATGTTTGCCCTTCTTCAAGAAGTCTTCATTCATAGCTGCTTCCTGCTCACTGATTGGTAGTGTACTAATATTCCTGAATTAAAAGATGCACCTCTTCTATTGCTAATAGCTGGAGCTGTCAAGTCTGTGCTTAATGTGACCAATACTTACTTTCAGACTAAAGTAATCAGGTCAGGGAATGAAATTTTAAACAAAGCTCTCAGTGAGTTCCCAGGCCAAGTTAGGCGTATCCTCCAACACTCTTTTGGCATGAATCACAGACATGATTCATCCTGACAAAGTTCTGTTGTGTGACTCTGGGCCTGGTCAGCAGGCAAGAATTGCATTATGGGTTATGTCAGGAAGTGCTCAAGAGATCACTGCTGGGAGACTGAACATCAGGGGTAAAAAAGGCAATGGCAGAATAATTTAAAAAAGTAAGTTGTGTCTGTGAGTTGAAAGTGGGGGCTTTGCTATTGCTTGCCAGGCAGGTGGTGGGTGGGGGGGGGGGTGATGCTTTCTGCTGGAAGAAGTGGGGAGAGACAATAGACAATAGACAATAGGTGCAGGAGTAGGCCATTCAGCCCTTCAAGCCAGCACCACCATTCACTGTGATCATGGCTGATCATCCACAATCAGTACCTCGTTCCTGCCTTCTCCCCATATCCTATGACTCGGCTATCTTTAAGAGCTCTATCTAACTCTTTCTTGAAAGCATCCAGAGAATTGGCCTCCACTGCCCTCTGAGTCAGAGCATTCCACAGATCCACAACTCTCTGTGTGAAAAAAGTTTTTCCTCAACTCCGTTCTAAATGGTCTACCCCTTATTCTTAAACTGTGGCCTCTGGATCTGGACTTGCCCATCAGCAGGAACGTGTTTCCTGCCTTTAGCATGTCCAATCCCTTAATAATCTTATATGTTTCAATCAGAACCCCTCTCATCCTTCTAAATTCCAGAGTATACAAGTCCAGTCGCTCCAATCTTTCAACATATGATAACCCTGCCATCCTGGGAATTAACCTCGTGAACCTACGCTGCACTCCCTCAATAGCAAGAATGTCCTTCCCCAAATTTGGAGACCAACACTGCACACAATACTCCAGGTGTGGTCTCACCAGGGGTCTGTACAGCTGCAGAAGGACCTCTTTGCTCTTATACTCAATTCCTCTTGTTATGAAGGCCAACATGCCATTAGCTTTCTTCACTGCCTGCTGTACGTGCATGCTTACTTTCAGTGACTGATGAACAAAGACACCTAGATCTCATTGTACTTCCCCTTTTCCTAACTTGACACCATTCAGATAGTAATCTGCCTTCCTGTTCTTGCCACCAAAGTGGATAACCTAATTTATCCACATGAAACTGCATCTGCCATTCATCTGCCCACTCACCCAACCTGTCCAAGTCACCCTGCATTCTCATAACATCCTCCTCACATTTCACCCAGCTTTGTGTCATCCACAAATTTGCTAATGTTACTTTTAATCGCTTCATCTAAATCATTAATATATATTGTAAATAGCTGTGATCCCAGCACCGAGCCTTGTGGTACCCCACTAGTCACTGTCTGCCATTCTGAAAGGGACCCGTTAATCCCTACTCCTTGTTTCCTTTCTGCCAACCAATTTTCTATCCATGTCAGTATCTTACCCCCAATACCCTGTGCTCTAATTTTGCCCACTAATCTCCTATGTGGAACCTTATCAAAGGCTTTCTGAAAGTCCAGGTACACTACATCCACTAGCTCTCCTTTGTCCATTTTCATAGTTACATCCTCAAAAAATTCCAGAAGATTAGTCAACCATGATTTTCCCTTTGTAAATCCATGCTGACTCAGACCGATTCTGTTACCGCTATCCAAACGTGCTTAGAGGGTTGGTGCTTTGCTGCTGCTTGAGTGGGAAGGGAGAGGGCTTTGGAGTCCTAATGTTTTCTGTCATTCATTCTTCGGGGTTTTTCTTCTGTCTCATGGATGTATGTGAAGAGTAAGAATTTCAGGTTGCACGCTGTATACATTCTCTGATATTAAATGGAACCATTGAACCATTGTCTTCATGGATGCAAACAGAGGAAAACTGCTGGAAATAGCATAAAATTATGGCTGCAAAAGTAAATGAGGAAATCAAAAGAAAATAGTATCAGTTAAAGAAAATGTTTAGGAAAAAATACTGAAGTTATAAGATGATTAATCACCAGGAACAGATGACCTGCATCCTAAGATTGTGAAAGACACAGATGTAGAGATATTATTTGTTATTTCCATAAGTCCAGACATCTTAGGACAGATACAGCTGAAGTCAGAAGTTTACATACACCTTAGCCAAATACATTTAAACTCAGTTTTTCACAATTCCTGACATTTAATCCTAGCAAACATTCCCTGTCTTAGGTCAGTTAGGATCACTACTTTATTTTAAGAATGTGAAATGTCAGAATAATAGTAGAGAGAATGATTTATTTCAGCTTTTATTTCTTTCATCACCTTCCCAGTGGGTCAGAAGTTTACATACACTTTGTTAGTATTTGGTAGCATTGCCTTTAAATTGTATAGCTTGGGTCAAATGTTTTGGGTAGCCTTCCACAAGCTTCCCACAATAAGTTGCTGGAATTTTGTTCCATTCCTCCAGACAGAACTGGTGTAACTGAGTCAGGTTTGCAGGCCTCCTTGCTCGCACACACTTTTTCAGTTCTGCCCACAAATTTTCTATCAGATTGAGGTCAGGGCTTTGTGATGGCCACTCCAATACCTTGACTTTGTTGTCCTTAAGCAATTTTGCCACAACTTTGGAGGTATGCTTGGGGTCATTGTCCATTTGGAAGACCCATTTGCGACTGAGCTTTAACTTCCTGGCTGATGTCTTGAGATGTTGCTTTAATATATCCACATAATCTTCCTTCCTCATGATGCCATCTATTTTGTGAAGTGCACCAGTCCCTCCTGCAGCAATGCACTCCCACAACATGATGCTGTCACCCCCATGCTTCACGGTTGGGATGGTGTTCTTCGGCTTGCA
This sequence comes from Mobula birostris, assembly GCF_030028105.1. Classification (NCBI taxonomy): domain Eukaryota; kingdom Metazoa; phylum Chordata; class Chondrichthyes; order Myliobatiformes; family Myliobatidae; genus Mobula; species Mobula birostris. Next base: position 41,928,223 of record NC_092390.1, read on the forward strand.
AGCCTCACCCTTTTTCTTCCAAATGTAACAAAGGTCATTATGGCCAAACAGTTCAATTTTTGTTTCATCAGACCAGAGGACATCTCTCCAAAAAGTAAGATCTTTGCCCCTATATGCACTTGCGAACTGTAGTCTGGCTTTTTTATGGCGGTTTTAGAGCAGTGGCTTTTTCCTTGCTGAGCAGCCATTCAGGTTACGTCAATATAGGACTCGTTTTACTGTGGATATAGATACTTGTCTACCTGTTTCCTCCAGCATCTTCACAAGGTCCTTTGCTGTTGTTCTGGGATTGATTTGCACTTATCGCACCAAAGTATGTTCATCTCTAGGAGACAGAATGCGTCTCCTTCCTGAACGGTATGATGGCTGCGTGGTCCCATGGTGTTTATACTTGTGTACTACTGTTTGTACAGATGAACGTGGTACCTTCAGGCATTTGGAAGTTGCTCCCAAGGATGAACCAGACTTGACATCATTTTCTGACCTCAATCTGAGAGAAAATTTGTGGGCAGAACTGAAAAAGTGTGTTCGAGCAAGGAAGCTGACGAACCTGACTCAGTTAAACCAGATCTGTATGGAGGAATGGAACAAAATTCCAGCAACTTATTGTGAGAAGTTTGTGGAAGGCTACCCAAAACGTTTGACCCAAGCTAAACAATTTAAAGGCAATGCTACCAAATACTAACAAAGTGGATGTAAACTTCTGACCCACTGGGAAAGTGATTGAAGAAATAAAAGCTGAAATAAATCATTCTCTCTGCTATTATTCTGACATTTCACATTCTTAAAATAAAGTAGTGATCCTAACTGACCTAAGACAGGGAATTTTGGCCTGTCGAAGGGTCTCGGCCTGAAACGTCGACTGTACCTCTTCCTAGAGATGCTGCCTGGCCTGCTGCGTTCACCAGCAACTTTGATGTGTGTTGCTTAAGACAGGGAATGTTTTCTGGGATTAAGTGTCGGGAATTGTGAAGAACTGAGTTTAAATGTGTGTGTAAACTTCTGACTTCACATGTATCTCAATCTAGACACAGTAAATGGGAGAAAGGAAAAGATAAAATAGAAGGAACAATAGACAATTAGACAATGGCAGGGAAGGGATGGAATCATGATGCAATGGTAATCATAAACCTGGACAATAAGTTACTATTTAGCAGATTCAGCATGGATTTATGAGAGGGAAATCATATGTGACAAATATTTGGAGTTTTTGAGGTTGCAATTAGCAGAATTGATATGTCAATATGGTGTATTAAGACTTTCACAAGGCCTTTGAAAAAGTGCCACAAAAACATATTACATTACATGGTCCTGGGGGGTATTGTACCGGCACCCACTGAAATGTGGATAACAGACAGAAACTGAACACAGACCCATTTATTTCCCCTACTCACAAATGGGATCCAGCTCTCAACCCCAACAGGTAATAGTAATCATGCCTGATGCCCTTCGATCTCAATTTTTGTGACTAACACTTTGACACTTCACCCCATCCTGGGCCTCGCTACAGCAGGGGTTCCAACCTTTTTATGCTATGGACCAATACCATTAAACAATGTGGACCCCTTGCCTTAGAGTAAAGTCCATCTCTCCACTGATCCCTTTCCACTTTGAGGTGGACACAAACCTATAATCCATTGTTTTCCACTGTATTTTCTGTGCAAAAATTATTCAAGGCCTGCTCTCTAACCTGAGATTCTAAAGCTTATAATGGTGGCTTCACCACAAGTTTCATTTATCCACAAGACAATTCCATCTCGCTTTTGGAACTCAGTTCAATTTCAGGATTGTCACTCCTTCCACCAGTTGGACCACAGAAATATCTTCTTACAAAGTCTGTGCCAGATTTATTAACTGGTACTTCCTTGCAACCTCCAGCTTCTGTGTTTGAGCCTAATATTTTTAGAATCTTCAAAAAAAAACCCTTGGTTATAGGCTCAAAATGCATGAGGCAGTATCTGGTAGTCAACACTCTTTCAGAAATTTAGTTCTGCTGAAATCAATGGAATCAAAATCATGAGCAAGATTTTAATGTTCATGCCCTTCCCTAATGTGCCTTTAGTAAATGTGACTCAGAATTCTACCTAGAGACGACACATACAAAATTGCAATGTGCCATTCAGTTGTGCTACATTGGTCTTGAGCCATCTGGTGGTGTACTGGCAACTACACAGGACTTCAGGTGAGTGGTCCCGGGTTCAAATCTGGCCAGCTCCTTGCATCCATGCCGAGTTGAGCACTGAGCTTCAACTTGGCATCATAAAAAACGGACAAATGCTAAAGAAATTACAAGTTGCTGCCCAATGCACCACATGGTACAGAGAGGAAGTCAAAAAAAAATTTGGCTTTTGGCTATAGCATTTCTATTAGCAAACCCACCTCCCGTGATTCTGAATCAGCAACAACACTTACGTCAAACTCAAAACTTATGGTACCAAATCTTTATCCATGATTTCATCACTCGAGGTTCAATTCTATATTATTCTTCTCTCTACTCTAAACTAATTCCACCAACTGCCCTGTGGCCAATATCCTATCCTACACTGAGCTTTCTTCTAAAGTTACTTATCTTTACCAATCTTTGCAAATTTCCTTACCTCTGCTGAGGTACCTTTGAAAGGCTCAATCTTTAAATATATTTTGGTGGCCTTTTTCTATTCAACCACTGCAGACTTCTTCAGCTCTACATTTCATATGCATCCTACAATGCCTTTACGCTCTACACTGATGAAATCATTAGCCCTGCTCTCAGAAATTGCCTCTCCAAATCTTTAATTTGCTGCTACTCATTCCACCAATGTTTTAAAATTGTTTCAAAGTACAATGTTTTAATCTTAAACCTTGACCTGCATCACCCTTTAATAAATTCTACGATATATAAAGTATTGTAAAATGGATGAGCTCTTGTGACCTGGTCAATGGGCCCTTGATTTTTGTTTTATCCAAAATATAATTAATGAAACTTTGTACATTACTTTGTTAAATCGGTGAAAGTTACATTCCCGTACCTTGTGTTGTGATTTAAAGTATATGATAGAAGCTGTAAATTCATATTGCTTACGTTCAAGTAGTCATCCATCAGGTCAGTTGTGGCAACACCGAACACTGCACACATTTGTGCTGAATTTGGCTTTCCCATGTTAGCATTCATTCTGGAGTCAGAGAGGCGTGACATGGAAATGATATAGTGCTGTGTTCTCACTAAGTATTTCAAAGCTCTTGTTATGATAAACTCATATTCAAAAAGGAACTTCTTCCAAATTTGTTCCTGGTGAAATATCTTTCATCATTAGAGGAGTGTTAATGACAATGTACACAATTTGTAAGCTAAGTACAAATTATTTCTGTGCTGCATTTAACATACAAACTGTACTTGCTGTTAGAGGCATGCACAATCTTAAACATTAAAAGCAACTGTAATATAGCCCTAGTGTTGACTGTCAAATGTGATGGCATCTTCTAGATGTTGTTCATTAGTTTCAATGATTGGAATAATTGAGTGTACCAAAACAACATCAAGATTCCAGATTATTCATTTGCTTTAAAAGAATATAGAATAATGGTATTATTTATTTTAGTCTTAGTCAATATTCAATATAGATTGTACAATGGTTGCATGATTTTGTGCAATTTGTTGTATTACTTGTACAAATGCACTAACTTGCATGATGGTAAACTATCTAAGGAGAAGAGAAAGAGCCAGAATTGACATTAAACATTAGGTAATGAAGAGTGAGTCTTATACAGTTCATAAAATTAAATGATAATTTGTTAAGAGTCTCAGTTGTATTATTTATGAAGCCATTAGGCATTGATTATGTTTAAAACTGCTAACACGCCCAGCAGGGAATACTTTGTAATCACAGCCGTTGTGATTAAACGAATGGCTCCTTTCCCACATCGGGGTGTTTGCCAAGTCTAGACAGCAGCAATGGAAGTGAGGAATGATATACAGTTGTCCCTTCACCGTTTGGTGTTTAAGACTAAGTTGATACTAGCTTGATGCTTGCCTTGGCAAGTTAGCAGACATTCTAGAAACTCTGCAGGTCTGTGAGGACGGGTCAGAAATGAAACTCTCAAAAGAGAAAAAAAAATGCAGTGTTTGTGTTCTGTCATGGACGGGAACAAGCTGAATCAAAGATGAACAATTTGTACATCTTATTCTTCAAATGATAATAAACAACAAAGCTTGTGCTATACGTTTCTCCACTGAAGAACATATTAAATAATGAACTCATAAAACACTTTGCGATACTGTCTGACAAGTGAAAATCACTGATTAAAAAACAACTTTTATTCTGTTTCTGGTTTTTATTTTATTGTAATTTGTTCTGAAGAACTGGACACATTTAAATGGATTGTGTGTGTCCCAGTTCTGATCCTATTCAATAACCTCCTCATTATTATACTCATGTGACTGATTAGGAATGAACTGAACTTGATGAACTCGTGTATTTCAGTCAACTCAATCAAACAAATTAAATATTCCCTCAAACAAACTCAATGAGTTAATTTAAAAAATTAAAATATTTAAAGAATTCAGGGTGAAGTACTCAAAATTTGTTATGTTTCTATATGATTTGATTTATGTTAATACTTGGTTTGTAAATCTATTTGCTTAATTCAGTGTCAAGTGCTTTATTTTCATTATAAAAAGTCAATCTTGAAATTATTTTACAGTTGAATGGTTTCCTCATATGTAATTGGGACCCTGAGTAATTGATTCCTTTTCTGACATAAGAATTAATTATTGCCAAACTTATTCTTTAAGGTTGAAGCCGAATAGGTTGGTGTTTGCACATGGAATAGAGGCTTTCACACATAATGCAGTGTCACTTGTGAGGTTCCATTTTGCTGCTCTAAAGTAAATCACACTTGTTGAATGTTTAAGACAATATCAGATACATTTTTTTCAAATTTCAGATGTCACATTAATATTGGGACAGTGATAAGATTATTATAAAATAGTTCCAAATTATAAAATAATGTTAGTCATAGGAATATTTCCTATGGTGGGACACAGCCTCAGAATAGAGGGCGTCCTTTTAGAATGGAGATGAGGAGGGATTTTGTTCTTCAGCCAGAGAGTGGTGAATCTGTGGAATTCTTTGCCACAGGCAGCTGTGGAGGCCAAGTCTTTATGTATATTGAAGGCAGAGGTTGATAGTTTCTTGATTGGTCAGGGCATGAAGGGATATGGGGAGAAGGCAGGAGATTGGTGCTAAGAGGAAATTTGGATCAGCCATGATAAAATGGCAGAGCAGACTCAATGGGCCAAATGGCCTAATTCTGCTCCTACATCTGATGGTCTTGTGGAATATAGGGGCAGGAATAGGCCATCTATCAATCTCAAATCTCACATTAAGCGCTAAATGCCGTTTGTGGAAATTCCATATTTCTGCCACCCTTTGGATGCAGAAATCATAATAGCCTTATTGGTTCCTTAAGAATGTCATAGCTCCCAGTACCTATACAATGCTCGCAATGGTATGCGTCTCAAATAGTCCTGGCCTGCATGTGTGGCTTAGTTACTAAGCCTGGTGGAACTGTTTCTATTGACCAGAGAAGGGGCAAATGCAGGCTACTGGTGCCTTAAAACCATTCACTTTGGGCAGATGGGGCTCTTCAGCTGTGGCTGGTAGCTCATCTAAGAGAAGAAAATCTCTGATCTTAAACCTCCACTAGCTTGCGGCTATACCCACTTATTGGGAAGGCTTCAGGAGTAAACCGCAAGGAAAAATCTGGAGCTGGATTTCCTAAGGGAATTTGTTGAGTTCAACTCTGACTGACAACACCTGTAACACCACTGGTGCCAAACTGAATCAAACTCCGCTGTTCATGTGGATGCATCAGCTGCACGGAGAGGGGGAGCCTTCTACATGGGCAACAGCTTGCTCTCCATGTTGCACTGCCCTGGCTAGCGTACTGGCTTGCTTATCACATAGACAACTGAGACACAACATCCGTGGTCGACCCTGACCGATGGAGGGCCTCAAGTATTCTTACATCTGTGTTAGAAACAATAGGATCAAGCCTGACTTTCAATCAGTATCAAAATGCAGAAGGGGTATAGCCTTTCAGAATAATCATTAAACAACACCCCTACACACACACACACTCACACTCTTTCCTTTTCTAACTGATGCAAAATATTTCTGGATACTATCCAAAGGTAGCAGACAAATTTTCTGAAGTCCCATCAATAATAATCCTCCATCAGCAATCCTACATCAAGGGTTCTCGACCAGTTATCTCATTTCAGTCTAAGACCTTAATGGCACTATTGTCTCTTGGGTGACAGTCATAGCAGTTCAAAGGTAACTTGATAGCTGTGGTGTGCTTTGGGCCATTATAAGGGAATGGAAGCTACTGGATCAATGCAGTTTTTTTTCTAATTCATTCAGTAAGGTTAAGGATATTGTCGTATTTCATGGCTGAATCTCAAAAAACATCACTGTTCTTTCTGAAATACTGTGAATAAGTAACTTTATCATGGGCAGATGACACAAAACTTGGAAATGTTAATTGTACTAATGGTACAGACAGGATGCCATGCTGTGGTTTTGTAAGGCATTGGTCAGGCTGCACTTGGAGTATTGTGAGCAGTTTGGGCCCCTTATCGAAAAAGGATGTACTGACCTTGGAGAAAGTCCAGAGGAGGCTCATGAGAATGATCCCAGCAATGAAAGGGTTAACACATGAGCAGTGTTGATAGCTTTGGGCCTATACTCACTGGAGTTTAGAAGAATGAGTGGGGGGGATCTCACTGAAAAATTAAATTGATTATGTTGAATCTTAGCAAAGCAATGTTTAGAGTTGTTAAAATACGATGATAAACTCTGGACCCAAGGCATTAGAAAATCCATGCCTTTCAGAGGATGAAAAAGAGCTTTGCTTAAATGGTACAAAGAATTAAAAATGAGAAACTGAAATATCCCTCAGTTTGGTGATTTAAGGAAGTACTCTTCACATCGTGTTGGCACAGATTTACTTTCAGTCATAAAAAGAAGTGAATCTGGCCAATAAAAAAAACTGAAACCATATTATGGTGGTTCACAGTGAGAAACAGACCTAAAATAGGATTATACTAAGTTCACCAACATTTTTAACAACTTGTGTCCCAGTCTGAGAAGAGTGCCATACTTCATACAGGAGCAAGGCACCAACACTTATGACCACTAGTAAAATAAATGTGAAGTGCGATATCAAGGCTGGTAAGAGGTGACACTGGGCTACATTTTAGGAAGATCCTGACCACCCCTCCTAATATGAGTATCCTGATTCTATCTAGCTTTGAACAAATAGATTTCATATCCTTACAAGATATGTGCTTCCACACCACTGCAAACAATTGTAGTAAGCTACTTCACTAAATGATTCAGTGATTCATTTGTTAATGTTTTATGATCAGAAGAGATGATTCTGCAGCAGAGAATACGAGGTATTATTTATTTATTGATTGATTGATTGATTGATTGAGATGCAGTACGGAATAGGCTCTTCTGGCCATTCGAGCCATGCTGCCCAGCAATTTCCCAATTTTTAACCCTAGCCTAATCTCGGGACAATTTACAATGACCAATTAACCTACCAACCTGTACGTCTTTGGAATGTGGGAGGAAATTCTGTGCTGTCTGGGTTGTCTCAACTGATGGCTGGCGATCTATCATGACATTAAAATAGTGTGTGGTGTAATCAAAATGTCTAGATGGGGACAATGATTTAACAAGCTCCAACTGAAAAGCATCTCTCTGTCCAGAGAGTTTGCAAGTTACACCACACTGTTCTAATTTATGCCAGTCAGGACAGAAGTTGGTGTTAAATGGGAGAAAGAACAAGTATATGTCCGATGCTGGAAAACCATCAGATTCACTCAAATGAAGACTGATTGGAAGTGCCAATGACACTACAGGTGTCCCCCACTTTACGAACATTTGCTTTACGCCACTTCGCTTTTACGAAAGACCTACATTGGTACCTGTTTTCGTTAACTGAAAGAGGATTTTCACTTTTACGAAAAAAGACGCCCGCTTTAAACTTGTGTTTACCCCGAGAAAGACTACCATGACCGTGAAGCCTTGCGCGGGCAGATGTGTGCACATGCATGTATGTGCCGATTTTTTTCTATAAATCGGTTTTGGCTTAATCTTCCTGATTCTGTTAAGTGAAACTACACTCTACATACATTATTTCTACTTTATATAGGCTGTATATTTATCATATCATTCCTGCTTTTACTATAGGTTAGTGTTATTTTAGGTTTTATGTGCTATTTGGTATGATTTGGTAAGTTATTTTTTGGGTCTAGGAATGCTCAAAAATTTTTCCCCCATAAATTACTGGTAATTGCTTCTTCGCTTCACGCTATTCCGACTTACGAACGATTTCATAGGAATGCTCTACCTTCGGATAGCGGGGGAAACCTGTATTTCATCAAATGCTAGCTAAGTTGCATTTATGTGTGATTTCTTCATAAAACAGGCATTAACCAATCCACTTTCTAGGCATGAGTTAATTAGAGAGAGAGAATGGATTACTTATCCAAGAAGCAAATAAGGTAAAGGGGAAACTTGGAAGAGTTAATAAGGAGAATCTTCTTTCAGTGATAGAATGATAGATACCAAAGAGATACGTTTAAAGAAATGACAAGGGAAAAAATGATACAGCAAGTCATTGTCTACTGAAATACCTGTTTGAATGAATGCTGAAAGCAGATTCAATATTAATGTCAAAAGGCATCAATACATAATTGATAAACAAAATATGCCATGCAGTATATAGAGAAGTGTGGTACACTGAGAGTCAATATAGATACAAAATAGACAAGAAAATCAACTTCAATTTGAATGTGTGCACATTCAAATAAGCACACACACTCACAAGTGCACATACAGACGCACACGAACACAGGCCAAATTATGAAATATTTGAAGAATATTTTGAGTCAGAAGCTTCAAAATATTTGTTATTTACTATTTGGCAGTTTAAAGATATTCTTCTTTTTTTCCTCATGTGTTGCTACTCAATGTTCCCTTTAAGATGTGCGCACGCACACATCTTTTGCTACTTGCAGACAAAGGATCTTAAACTACGCACAAAAGGTTGCCACCCTCTACTTTGTCGGCATGTAAAGTACATTTCACGATCAGACACAATCACATTTCCTTTTCCGGTTTCTGCTGCGGATGGTGTTGACAATGTGGAGTTTGCGATCATTTGTCTGCAGATTTTAGAACTGGCTTATTTATACTGTTTTTGTTGAAGAAATTATTTGGTGCACACATTATTAAATTGCACAGTACAAGATTTTTGCACACACATTTGTCATTACAAATTAGGGGGAACATTGTTACTACGCAAGTAGCATTGTTAAAACTTTAAACCTGACTACTGATTTGACCTCCTGATGCTTTGATTGCACTCGACCTCTGGCTCCAAATTCCTGAATGCTCTCCGGCTCTAACCTGACTCTGTGATCGCTTCTTGACTCTGGTCCTGATCTCACCCATATAATTGCTTCCTAACACTGTTCAAAATCCAAACTCAAGCTGGAGGACACTGACATGTGCTACTACTAAGGCTCTGATCCAACCTCAGTCCTCGGGCAATCTCTCCTCTGGATTCTCTGCAAACCTGGTCATGGTCCCAGGTTCACCTGATCTATTCCTATGAGTATTTTATAGTGGTACAGAGTGCAAAAGGCCTTCCTCAACATCAATAAATTTCTGTCACTGTCTTTTGGATGAAATGTTAAGCACAATCTGCTTTTTTTAAAATGGCTGTAAAAATTCTCCTGATACCACTTCAAAGATGAGTACTCTCTTTCAATCTAGCCCTGTCTACAAACTACACACATAAAAGTTGCTGGTGAACGCAGCAGTCCAGGCAGCATCTCTAGGAAGAGGTGCAGTCGACGTTTCAGGCTGAGACCCTTCGTCAGGACTAACTGAAGGAAGAGTGAGTAAGAGATTTGAAAGTTGGAGGGGGAGGGGGAGATCAAAAATGATAGGAGAAGACAGGAGGGGGAGGGATGGAGCCAAGAGCTGGACAGGTGATAGGCAAAAGGGATACGAGAGGATCATGGGACAGGAGGTCCGGGAAGAAAGACAAGGGGGGGGGGACCCAGAGGATGGGCAAGGGGTATATTCAGGGGGACAGGGGGAGAAAAAGGAGAGTGAGAGAAAGAATGTGTGTATAAAAATAAGTAACAGATGGGGTACGAGGGGGAGGTGGGGCATTAGCGGAAGTTAGAGAAGTCGATGTTCATGCCATCAGGTTGGGGCTACCCAGACGGAATATAAGGTGTTGTTCCTCCAACCTGAGTGTGGCTTCATCTTTACAGTAGAGGAGGCCGTGGATAGACATGTCAGAATGGGAATGGGATGTGGAATTAAAATGTGTCCCCCCCCCCCCCCCGTCTTTCTTCCCGGACCTCCTGTCCCATGATCCTCTCGTATCCCTTTTGCCTATCACCTGTCCAGCTTTTGGCTCCATCCCTCCCCCTCCTGTCTTCTCCTATCATTTTGGATCTCCCCCTCCCCCTCCAACTTTCAAATCCCTTACTCACTCTTCCTTCAGTTAGTCCTGACGAAGGATCTCGGCCTGAAAGGTCGACTGCACCTCTTCCTAAAGATGCTGCCTGGCCTGCTGCGTTCACCAGCAACTTTTATGTGTGTTGCTTGAATTTCCAGCATCTGCAGAATTCCTGTTGTTTGCTGTCTACAAACTTCCTGTTATTTGTTATGCGGAAGGCCTAGATAGACGGTAAGTGGAGAGGATGTTTCTAATAGTAGGAGTCTAGGATCATAGGACACAACCTCAAAACAGAAGGATGTCTCCTTAGAACAGAGATGAGGAGGAATTTCTCGAGCCAGAGGGTGGTGAATTTGTGGAATTCATTGCCATAAATGGACATGTAGGCCAAGTCATTGGCTATAAGGCAGAAGAATGGGTTGAGAAGGATAATAAATCAGCCATTATTGAATGGTTGACCAGACTCGATGGTCCGAATGGCCTAATTCTGCTCATGTCTTTTGGTCTTATGGTTATTGTTCAATTTATTTTTTCCAATCCTGTCTCCATTTTCTTTTCTCCTTTTTAATGCTATTGTTCTGTGCCCACTCTGGTTTCCTTCAAAGAATGTCCAGATATTCAAAGAAAGGCCAGGCTTTGCCCCCCTGTGTTCTTTGACAGATAGGTGTGAAAATAAACAAGCTGTTTGTCCTAGAACATGTTTTGATATGCAATATCAATACATATAATGTAAAGCAATGTAAAACACAAATGTTTTCTGTGGTTTATTTGATATACTGTTTGTGATCTGTATTATCACTAGATAAATTTCAGAATATGAAATATATAATACGCTAATATTAAAAAGTCATGGTTACTGAAATGCATGAACGGACACATTTTTAAGATCCCCTACCTTGAGTGCAAGATTTAAAAAAAACAACTGAGTTTAATAAAGCACTCAATGACATACACAGTCAAAGGTCAAGTCACAACCTTACTCTAAACAGAAGTATTTTCTCTCCATTTTCATTGGGATCAGTGGCCCTGTTAATCATTTGTGATCCCAATAAAACATTTGCAAAGGATGCTGATAACGACAGAACCACTTTTCACATCATTGTAAAGAAAATTAAACACCTTAAATATTCAAGGTTCTCTTTTTATATTTCATGCAGAGATACTGCTTTCAGTTCAATATTTGTAACAGGATATAGAAAGGATAAATTTGATACCTGGGTGGAAATGCAATCTCTTGTTCACTCAACTTGTCTTTAAATACAGACAGCTCTCTGTCAAATTCTAAAAGCTGAAAAGAAATTGATTAACAAACCGTTAATTCACAATAGCTTATAATTACAGAATTTCATTGCAACTGAATTATTAAAAAATCTTTTCAAATTTATCCCCTTTCATTATCTTTAGAAGTTCTTTGCTTCTTGATGGGGTCCAGTTAGCCGAACACAGATACTTTGTTGGAGTGGGCAGATTTTCTGAACACTGCGAACATCACGATCAGACCCAATCCACAACTACTCCATGGAAAATAAAACTGGCTAACTTCCCCCTTGCTATCCAACAATACAGAAAGTAATTACAGTGCACTGCCTGAGACCAGACGTGGATGAAGCCCAGGCACTTCCTCATCAATGCGTAACTCAGTCATTCAATGAACAAACTAGTTATTTACCAGTTGACATTTCACTGACTGTTCACTGCAGTTAACCTTATAACAATTATTTACTTTTGGATGTTAGTTCTTGATCATAAAAGTAGCGCTTCCACTCACAAATCTTTCCAGAGATTCTTTTTATGAATGTCTTTTTTTACTTCTAATTATATTTCATTATTTTTCCATTTTAAGTTTTACTTCTTAACCTAGTTTAAACAACCTTACCTAAAAGTACTGTGAAATTTGAAATCAAAATGTGGACAGTGAAAAGCTGTTTTGGTGACAGCTCTGCATTGTCATCAATGCCCTCTAAGCCCATTAGTTGCTGGTTAGCAGCAAACCCCCACAAGCAGGCAAAAAAATCACTTTTAATTTTAAATTGTCAATTAATGTTTGTGGCTATAATGCAAACAGTCCTGTTCATGACTGAAAGAGCATAAAATGGTTGGGGGCAGGAGGAGGGTTGGAGTGGGTGGTGGTTTATGGGGAGGGGTAGGCTGATAGTGTGCACGGAGAGAAAGCAGGATTATTCACACTTTTTATGATGTTAGTTTGGAGGATAACATACAATTTGGTTTGTGATGACCTGAAGTTAATACAATCTCAAGAGTCTGAAAGTAATGACATTCATTTTCCACACATAATACAGCTCTTGTGCATTATTCTCCCATTAAATGAGTTGTGATCCATTCTCTGTAACTTTTACTGAAGCCCAAGGTTAGATCATGGAGCTATTAGCAGCTTTTGTACAAACAGCCATTCAAATTGTTACAAACAGCATTATCTTTGCATCAATATTTGTACTCAACCTGGATTGCAAGTGAATAAGTGACTGAAAGCTCATAATAATCTGTTCTGCTACTGACCATCACTCTTTGTAAGTGTCATTTCCTATACTGACAAGTATGTCATCAAAATAACACCTTTTATGACTGCAGCATGTTTACGTTACTGCCCATTAATCATCTCTCATCTCACAGCTGTGCAGATACCATTGTATGGGTGGCAGAGGTTCTGATCTAAATTAGATTATGTCCCTCTATCCCATGCCACCTCATAAATCATTCCTGAAATGCAAAATTAGCAGCTACTTGTACACATTAATTATCTGTATGAAAGCAGTCACCTGAATCACCTGCAAGGATGACCAGTTCTCTCACCTTTCCATTGAGAGGCAGGGATCACCTTGCATCATGGCAACATTGTTCAAATATTTTTACTGATTTATCAAATGTGGACTTATGAACTCCATCCAAATAATTTTATTCAACAATCACCTTATTAAAATTTTAAATGCTTTATTAACTTTGAACAAAAGTAGTTTTCTACATCCGTATTTCAAACATATTTAGATGCCAGTGGACTACTGCCACGGCTTTATCCCAGAAAGAATGATGCATGAGGGGCGGTGGGCTAAAATCAGGCTGGGTACATATTGCAGCCTGTCCTGATTCAGGGACTTGACCCAAAATGGCCACCATCCAACGCTAACAGCCTCTCCTCCCAACACAGCAGAGAGGCAATCCATTGAATGCAGGGCTTCAGGGGGCTCCCTGATGAGGGAAACATTATATAAGGATAAATATAGCACCCAGTGCCTGCAGTGACCCGTCTCCACACTCTCATTTTAACACTGATAATCAGCTGAGGGTGCCCAGGTGAGAAATAATAAACTCTCATGTCCTCCTTTTCCAGGGCTACTTACACTGATGATAAAACACTCACAAATTAATCCTTGATCTAATTATGAAAAAAGCTTGCTCCAACTGTTTTCAATGGTCTACAGTTCACCCTGGCATATTTTGTGAGGACTTAAATCTTATTTCTATATTGATTGAAAAATTGCAAGAGTCTCAATCTGGAGGAGGAAACTGGAGCCCCCTCCTAACAAGGTTTGTCTCCATGGAGGACCTAGCTAGTGTCCTTGGAGCACAGGCACTTCCTCTGATTACATATCTCCCTGTGGCTTGTTGAGCACTTTCACTTCCTCTTGAGCACAAGAGGGTCTCTTTTCAGTCTCGCTCTTCACAAAGCAGAAACAAATTACTGAAGAACTCAGTGGATCAAACCATAGGGACGGATGTGCAGGAGCCTTGGGTGCAGTTAACACCCTTCAACCATTGAGCTCCCAAACCAGCGCACATAAATCACTCACCTCAATCCTGTACCAATCTATGGACTCACTTTCATGAACAGTACATCTCATGTTTTCAATATTTTTTTAAATTTATTTGTATGTTTTTTTTTTATTTGCAGTTTGTCTTCTTTTGCATGTGGGTTGTTTGCATATTTTTGTGTGTAATTTTTCATTGATTATATTATATTTCTTTGTTCTACTGTGAATGCCTGCAAGAAAATGAATCTCAGGATTGAACATAGATGCACTTTAATAATAAATATACTTCGAACTTTGGTGAGGGTGGCCATTATCCCTAAGGGTTTATCTTCCTAGGTAGCAGTGGCAGGAAATGTTTAAGGATTCAGTCTCCTTGAGGATGCAGTATCTGCTGCTTAGAAATATGGCACTGACCATCAGCAGACACTGCTCATGACCCACAGTATCTGTGTATTGTGAGGGTGGAAACCTTTCCTGTTGAGGAAAGGGCTGGCTTATTAGCTAGAGACCCCATGGGCACATATGTGTAGTCAGGAATGAGATGGATCCAGTAATGCTATTAAGTCTCAGGTCTGACATTTCTCAGTTTCTTCTCTATCATAGTAGGCAAAGTAGTTGCAAGCAGTTGATCAGTTTTTCAACTGGGATTGGGGTTTACAAGGCCGTCAGCTTTTTGTTGATGGGAATGCCTTTACTCCCTGCTCAGAGGCTCCTGATCCATTTTGTGTGACCTGTTTTTGCTACACTGATCCCTCCAGTAATAGATTGCTGTCAGTGGTGTCATCACTGAAGCATCAGCTGAATGGGCATGTGAGTAGATAACTACTCAAGGTAGAACCTTCTGTGGACCGTGTAAGATTTCTTGAGCATCCTAAGTTTGACAGACTAGATGTGGATTGATGTTTCAACTGGTTGGGGTCTCCAGAACCAGAAACTGCCATTCCAAAATAAGGGATCAGCCCTTCAGGAACAAGATGATAAGATTTTTTTAGAGAAGTGACAGTGAATATTTGGAATTTTCTTCCAAAGAAGGCTATGGAGGCTGATTCAGTAAATCTATTTGAGATCAATCAGTCTTTGGATATTAAGGTGATGGGGATGCAAGGACTCTGCAGGAAAGTGGCATGGATGCGGATGAGCGTTGATTCCACTGAATAGCCAGGAAGGTGTGAGGGGCAAAGGGCCATCTTTTGTTGCAACTTTTCATCTGCTAACATTAACTACAGTACTGTGCAAAAGTCTTAGGCACATATACATAGCTGGGATGCCTAAGACTTTTGCACAGTACTGCAGCAATTTTATGCACTGTACTGCTGTCATGCAAAAAAAGATCATGACATAAGTGAGTGATGTTCAACCTGATTCTGATATGGGTCTCTATTGTGGGCTGAGAGTTAGAAGGAGGTGGGGAGAGGGGAATCATGGTCGTGAAAGGGGGAAGGGAGTGGGAAGCATTAGAGACATTCTGTGATAGTCAATAAACCAATTGTTTGGAATCAAATGACCTTGCCAAGTGTTTCCATGATGGGTGTGTTTGCACCCACACACCCCTTATGTGACACTCCACCCTCGCCATTCCCAACATCCTTAGCTCCCACCAGATTTACAAACTTGCTTTCTGCTCCAAGTTAAGAAATATGGTACTGTGCAAAAGTTTTAGGCATCCTAGCTACATTTATGTGCCTATGTATATGCCTATGACCAATCCTTGAGTCCCTGGTAGTGAAAATTTCAGATCCTTTTGCCACACCTCTCAATTTCAGGTTATTGACTGCTTGGCACAATGTAAATGAGCAGCAAAACAAACTGGTCCTGGAATCATGCCAAAATCCCTGTAAGATCCTTCCTGATGCTAGCCTGTCTCCAAGTTCACTCGTAGTTACAATTGTAGGGTTACTTTTGCATTTGATTTACCCAAGAAAATTACTGCAATCACAGTTCCTCTCCTGATGTACAAGTGGAATCCAAAACAAAATGACACACCAGATTTTATTCACAATCTATAACCAGATGAGAAGATTAAATAACGTGAAGAACAAAGCAATTGACCTCAGCCCCTGCCAGAAACTCAGTTCCTCTCATAGGCTCCAATTTCATTACGTTCTGCGGTAACCGGCTGAGATTGTGCCAGACTACTTAGAGCCTTGGGATCCTACTTGATGTTCAAATCTACATTGTTGTCACATCCACTTCCAAAATGATGGCTACGAACATCCCTGCACTGTAATTGCTATTGAAGCTGATTGTCAAACATGGATGTTTTCAGCTCGTTGGTAGCAATCGAGGCAGCACACCAAGTTCTCACCTTATCTCCTTACCGCCCATTACCTCCCTCAGGTGCTCCTCCCCCTTTGCTTTCTTCCATGGTGTTCTGTCCTCTATCAGACTCCTCTCTCTCCAGCCCTTTATCTCCTTTACTAATCAACTTCCTGGCTGTTTATTTCACCCCTTCCCCTCTCCTGGTTTCACCTATCACCTGCCACCTTTTATTGTTCATGCCTGATGGCGTGAACATTGACTTCTCAAACTTCTGCTAGTGCCCCACCTCCCCCTCATACCCCACCGTTATTTATCTATATACACACATTCTTTTTCTCCCTCTCTCCTTTTTCTCCCTCTGTCCCTCTCACTATACCCCTTGCCCATCCTCTGGGCTTTTTTCCCCCCTCCCCCTTTTCTTTCTCCCTAGGCCTCCTGTCCCATGATCCTCTCATATCCCCTTTGCCAATCAACTTTCCAGCTCTTGGCTCCATCCCTCCCCCTCCTGTCTTCTCCTATCATTTCAGATCTCCCCCTCCCCCTCCCACTTTCAAATCTCTTACTAGCTCTTCTTTCGGTTAGTCCTGACGAACGGTCTCGGCCCGAAACATCGACTGTACCTCTTCCTAGAGATGCTGCCTGGCCTGCTGAGTTCACCAGCAACTTTTATGTGTGTTGCTTGAAATTCCAGCATCTGCAGATTTCCTCATGTTTACTTTTTATTTCTTCCTTCCCTCCCCACCTCACCTTCTTATTCTGACTGCTCCCCTGCCTTTCCAGTCCTGCTGAAGGGTCTCGGCCCAAAACATTGACTGCTTACTCTTTTCCATAGATGCTGCCTAGCCTGCTGAGTTCCTCCAGTATTTTGTGTGTGTTACACGAAGTTCATGTTGCATTATACAGTAAAGTCACCATTTTGTTATTATTCATTGCTTTGATTGAGTTAGGAGCATCAGCAGGGCACCAGTAACATTCTAGATGGTAGCTCTGAAATTGTGGTGAAGTGCAGCTGCAACATACACTGACAAATGATGTCCTTCTACAATTCGGTCATGATTTGAGGGCAGTACAGCAGCACTGCAAGTAGCGTAATGCTTTACAGAGCCATAAATCCGGGTTCAAATCAGGTCAGTATCTCTAAAGTCTAGGTGCTGTATGTTCTCCCTGTGACTGCTGGGGTTTCCTCCGGGTGCTCTGGTTTCCTCCTACCTTCCAAAAATGTATGGGTTAGAAGGTTAATTGGTCACATGGGTGCAATTGAGTGGTGTGGTCGTGTTGGACTGGAAGGACCTACTACTGTGCTATGTTCCTAAAGTGGAAAAATAACAGAGGCTCTGTCATGTGCAGTGTGAAAGAGAGAAACTCCAAGATATTCTGACTGCTTGAAACCCAGAAGCACATGATGCAAAGTAGAAAATATTCCATTTACTCACAGGTCTCCCAGAATGTTGGTGAGAACAGGTTCCAGATATCAAAAACAATGGGAGCTAATGTCATCATAGTCAATGTGAGGGAGAACCTGAATGCAGTGCTGGGAGGTTTACAGGAACATGGAAACATAGAAAATAGGTGCAGGAGTAGGCCATTCAGTCCTTTGAGCCTGCACCGCCATTCTGTATGATCATGGCTGATCATCCAACTCAGAACCCTGTACCTGCCTTCTCTCCATACTCCCTGATCCCTTTAGCCACAAGGGCCATATCTAACTCCCTCTTAAATATAGCCAATGAACTGGCCTCAACTGTTTCCTGTGGCACAGAATTCCACAGATTCACCACTCTCTGAGTGAAGAAGTTTTTCCTCATCTCGATCCTAAAAGGCTTCCCCTTTATCCTCAAACTGTGACCCCTCGTTCTGGACTTTCCCAACATCGGGAACAATCTTCATGCATCTAGCCTGTCCAACCCTTGTAGAATTTTATATGTTTCAAAACGTATATATTTTTTATAAACCTCACTCTGCTGGCCAATGTAGGTAAAGACAAAGATTTTCAGATTCCATATCTAACAAGTTTTGTCTCTTGCTTCAGAGCCAATTCAATTCCCAAATTCCCCAGCATTCACCAACCAATAATCCCCTGTCAGGATGCCCAATATTCACTTAATCCACCACATTCTCACATACTTTGCACCATGCATGCATTTTTCCAGTTTATTGGGTACAAACTGTTCTGACCCTAAGAAAAAGCCCAACTCCAGCCATTAGAATGGGCTTGCCCATCTTAACTAAAATGGAAAGTGCAGGTGAATGCTTGCATATTTTACTTTATTATACTAATGTTTTAAATTAATTGTTTTCACATTAAAGTGATTTAACTTTTTTAATACCTTTTAATTTTTTGGGGGGAATTAATAACATCTATTTGACCAGTGTTTAGATGTCTTTGTTTGGAAGGCAGGGAGTCCGGCCCACTTGCACTCACTCTGTTTGGTAGGACAACTCTTGCATGCAGAGAGCCAGCTTGGCCAGGTCTCTGAGCCCATAGTGGGCACCAAGGACAGTTAAACTTGGCAGCACACCTGCTCAGGGTTTCTCCTGCCCACTCAAGTCATTAGTGTCACTCATTCATCAAAAATTTTAACTATTAACTATGAACTAACAAGAGAAGATCTGCAGATGCTGGAAATCCAAGCAATACACATAAAATGCTGGAGGAACTCAGCATGGCTCTATCCATTAAGGTTCCCAATAAATAGTGAGGAGATATTTTCTTGAAGATCAATGATGGAAAATGGCCTTCATACCATATGAGACTAACAATCAGTGATACTTAAGTATTTATTTATTGAGATGGAAAGGAAAGGTACATTGCATCTGGAGTTCCTCCAGTTACTGGACAATTTCCCTCCACGCCTCTCTGACATAGTGAGGAATCGAGTACGAGGCAAGTTACAGCAGTGGGTTGCCATTGCCTTCAGCTGGGTGAGTTTCCAAAGAGATCACCAGCCCGTAACCCAGCACGGATGGAAAGCGTGCAGAGGCTGGCTGGATTCGAACCCGGGACCTTTCGTCCCGAAGTCTGAAGCTGACGCCACTATGCCACCAGCCAGGTCTATTTATTGAGATACAGCACAGAATAGACCTTTCTGGCCCTTCGAGCCACACCGTCCTGCAATCCCCTGATTTAATCTTAGCCTAATCATGGGACAATTTACCTATTAACCTACTGACTGGTACATCTTTGGACTGAGGGAGGAAATGCACAGAGTCACGGGGAGAACATACAGTGGCAGGAACTGAACCTCGGTCGCCTGTACTGTAGGGCTTTGTGCTAACCACGGCGCTACCATGCCGCCCTCACACTGAGCTTCTTCGTTCCAGGTTTGAAAAAGAAAGAAAGGACGCAATTGAAAATTGTTCTACTGGTTATCTGGAACCATTAGCTCAACACATCAGACAAAATGAAGATATCAGGGGAATTACTATTAAAGGGACAGAACATTAATTGGTCTGTTATGCGGATGACATTTTGATCTATCTAGGGCAACCAACATACTCTTTAACTAAATTGATATAATCCTTTGAACAATATGGCCAATTATCAGGATGCAAGATCAACATAGATAAAACCCAGCTACTTTCATAAAACTATAGCCCACCAAGAGAATTTGAAAGTAGATATCCTTGGGCATGGCAAACAGAGTCTGTCAAATATTTGGGCATCATTATGCCAAAAGATTTGGCGAAATTATTAGAATGCAATTATCAGCCTACATATAAAAAAATTAAGGAAGATATAACAAGATGGAACCTAATTCCTTTTCTTGGTCTCAGTTCAAGGATTGAATCTACTAAAATGAATATACTGCCCAGACTACTATATCTCTTTCAGACCCTACCAATACAGATTAACCAAAATCAATTCAATGAATGAAACAAGATGCTATCAAGATATATATGGCAAGGTAAAAGGCCTAGGGTTTGTCTCAAAACCTTGCCATTAGCCAAGGAAAAGGGGGGATGGGGCCTACCTTCTCTTAGAGATTACTATTTTGCAGCACAGTTGAGAACTGTGATATGCTGGTGTAACCCATCACATGACGCTCAATAGAAAAACATTGAGGAGGGGATACTTTCCATCCCCATACAGGCAATTTTGTCTGATAACAACCTAGAAAGGTACATAAATACTATTGATAATCCATGGGTGAAATAGACTCTTAAAATATGGAAAACTATTATAAAAGAAAATAAACTAGAGGGAGATATTGCAATTCTTAAATGGTATACATATGACTCGGATCTTACGCCAAATAAACTGGATGCTAGATTTAAGGACTGGACAGCTAAAGGAATAACAGTACAGCAATATAATGAAAGAAGGAACACTGTTCAGTTTTGAAATACTTAAAGAGAAACACTTATTAGAAAAATGAAGACTTTTATCGGTATCTACAGATGCGACAGTATGTTAATAGGAGGGTTGTTGACCATATGTTTAAACATGCAATAACATATGGTCAACAATTCTTTTGAGATAATATTACATTTTTTAAATCATAATTGGATTTCAGGCCATCTTCCCTCCTAATGGAAAATGGCAATTGTAGTGTCGTGTTCTAAAACCTGGGAAACCTCTGCTGGATTCTTCTCATTACAGACCAATATCACTGATGTCCCATTTGTGTAAACTTATAGAATTTATGGTAATAGAGTGGTTGAATTATACTTTGGAAAAGGGAGGTGACGTGCTGTTGTTAACATACCAGATTAATTTGAGGGGGCAAGTGCTGGTTCCACGCCACATGTTTCAAAAGCAGTCAATGATTTTATGCAGAAAACTCAGCATCTACTTGAACACAGCGAGCTTCCACAAACAATATACTCAATGGAAATGTCAATCCATGGCCTCCTATACTGTCTCGATGAGGCCACACTCAGGTAGGAGGAACACCACCTTGTATTCTGTCTGGGCAGCCTCCAGTCTGATGGTATGAACATTGACATCTTGATCTTCTGGTCATGCCTCCCCTCTCTCATCATTCCCAATCCCCCTTTCCCTCTCGTTGCCTGCCCATTGCCTCCCTCTGGTGGTCCTCCCCACTTTTCTTTCATCTGTGGCCTTCTGTTCTCTCCTATCAGACTCCCCCTTCTCCAGCCCTGCATCTCTTTCACCAAGCAACTTCCCAGCTCTTTACTTCATCTCTCCCCCCTCCCAGTTCCACCTATCACTTTGTGTTTCTCTCTCCCCTCCCCCACTCATTGTTTTTTGGTTGAGGCAGGTATGATGTTGTCGTTTAAAGTTAAATTAGATAGATATATGGACAGGAAAGGAATGGAGGGTTATGGCTGAGTGGAAGTGGGTGGGACTAGGTGAGAGTAAGAGTTCGGTATGGACTAGAAGGGCCGAGATGGCCTGTTTCCGTGCTGTAATTGTTATATGGTTAAAAATGTAAACAAGGAAAGTACATGCTTGATAGAGTTATTTAGAAAAGCATATAGTTCAGATAACGGTAGTAGAATCATTTCAAGCGTGTATAAGGGTTTGTCAAATCTTAAAATACATTCGACTTCATATATTAAAACAAAATGGGAGAAGAAAGGAGGGATAATTATATCCGAAGAAGAATGGACAATAATATGGAGGTATCAATGGAAGTGTACCAGTTCACAGAAATGGAGGGAGTTTGGACGGAAAAACTTGGTAAGATATTTTATTACACCCTCTCAGAAATCCCATTATGATAGGAACATCCCTGTTTGCTGGAGAAATTGTGGAAATCAAAATGCAAACCATTATCATATTTTCTGGGAATGCCCCGTTATCAAAGACTACTGGAGTGGGATACACAATGCCCTACAAGACATCTTTACATGTGAAATACCCTTAGAAAGTAAAACCATATACTTAATGAATATACTGCTGGTGGCTGGAAAAAAGACCCTTACCAGGAAATGGTTATCACAGCAGAGCCCAACTTTAAATGTATGGATGGAAACTACAATGGCCATTTACAAAATGGAGAAGATAACAGCACCTATTAATCATAAGTTGGAACAATTTGATTCATACTGGGAAAAATGGTTTAACTACATAACACCTCATAGGCCTGATTTTATTCTCACAAGTCAATGAGTAAGTTGTAAAAAAAAAGATCACTCCCTACCTTGTACATAGTTTTCTTCTTTTGATTGTTCTTTCTTTCCTCACCTTTCTATAAGTGTATACCTCAGATAAATATTATGTGGAGATTTGTGACAAATATGACTATATGACATATACATACAGTATCTGAAATACACCTTATGGAAAGTTTTGTTTGATGATGAAATTCAATAAAAAATAAATTACAAAAAAAAGGAAAATTGTTATACTGGAAATGTAAAATGTAGCAAATGATTCAGTGCAGTTATTTGACAGGAATTCAGAAACTTTTCCACTGTTCTTGAATTGCTAATTCTTCTTTGGCACATCCTGGACTACCACAGTCAGCAGAACAGCAGCTATTACTCTTCAGTATCCAAAGACCAAACCTGCAGTGAGCCAGATCAAGAGGTGATGCTGCTTACATTTGTCAAACTCATCAGCAGCATTCACTAGAGGCACTGCTGATGCAAACATTAAATGATGTTTGGAGAAAGAGAAAATGTGACTAGCATTTTGGAAATAGCCTGATCGTAAAGTCTGTGAATGAAAGTTTTGATCATTTGAAAACATCTTGAATTGTCTGTTTAAGTTTGTTCTAAATAAATGCACCAGTACTAATCAAAAGCAAGTAATGAAGGATCTAGGATCTCCTTGAACCTTTTCGAATGACATTAGGTTGCTTAGTTCCTGTGAATTAACACAGTTCGGTTGTCTATATTGGTCCACCTTTAATTTAGATTCTAGAGACTTCCCTGCGACATTTATAACATTAATTCCTGCTTCTCTTAACTGGCAACGTAAATATGCTTTATAAAAAACATTAGAATCATTGAGTTCCCCAAATGCAGGTTTTGCACAATTGGCTACAGGCCTGATGCAATCTGTCAGAAGTAATTTATTCCTGGTCTTTCTGATTACTTTTTTAGTAGGAAGAGCCAGCTTTACATTTGGCTTATGACTGACCAGAGAAAACTCACTTTTCGGGTACCTGTACGCACCAGAACAAGCCTCAAGAAAAACTGCATTCCCAGTCTGACCTGTGCTTACATGATTCCTTCCTTCCTGAACAGTAATAGCTGCTGTCCCATTGATTGTTGTTATCTGTGTGGCACTACGAAGATAGATCAGCTCTTCAAGAACATTAGAAAAGTTTGCTGTTCGAATTGTTAACCAACTGTAACAAATAGTTGAAAACTGATGAAATAGGATTAGGCTACTCAAATTAGTATATTAACAATGATATAAAAGAAGACATTTACATTTTACTCTTTGAGTTCACTATGATTCATAGAGATAAAGGGCTGGAGAAGGGGGAGTCTGAAAGGAGAGGACAGAAGACCATGGAAGAAAGTATAGGGGGAGGAACACCGGAGGGAGGCAATACACAGGTAAGGAGATAAGGTGAGAACTTGAACTTGGTGTGCTGCCTCCATTGCTATCAACAATCATGTCATATCTGCAAAATTATGTAACTATTTGTTGTAGTACATAATGTGTTGCAAAACTTAAAAAACTATGTTTGAGTTTTAATGACCATGTTATAAAGGCACTGGATTATTACCAAGCCAAAACACACACATGGAACAATTTACTTCTAACCTTTCTATTGCTCAGATGATTTGAACGCAAGAGAACAAAACACAGACATTTAAGGGTTATTCACTTTAAAATACAGCTTTAGAAAATAGCATACCTAGACTCTGCTGACAAAAAAATAGCAGATGTTTCAGAGCAAACTGCTTCAAAAACAAAATCAAATCCTATTAATTACAAATGCATCCTTATAAACAAAACAAATTTCAGAAGGGTATATTATTGTACATCTAATAAAGTGGTGCAAGGATAAAATTGTGGTTTAGTAGACTGTGTGTGGGAGAGACTAAGAGGACAGTGACAGAGCAGTTTACTGACAGGAAAGTTTTTCAGTGATTGTTCAATTTAAATAGATTCCTGTGTTACTGGAGAGACATCACACAGATAAAGCCAAAAAATCAATGGCATTTCAGCATGCAGCAAGTCAGAGACTAAATAAGCAGGCACCAAGAACAACTTTATCCAGCAGCAGGCCTGTGAAATTCCCAATTCTACATCTGTATGGCAAAGGAAAATTTAATCTACCCAAATACTCATCAGTGCATTCCATCCTCTGACTTGACAGCTACACTTATAATTAATTATACAATTTAGATGGGAATATCGACTAAACAAACCTATAAATCATAGAAAAAGTCAATAGGCATGGACACATTCAATCATGTCCAAACCAATGATTACTGCTCTCAAAATACAATAATTATTTTCAAGAGCTGACTTGAATTAAATTTCTGTCAACCTGGTACAAGACTAGTGGTTGATGAAGGATGCAATAGATTTTTTGGGGGGGATTTTGGTCTAGGAACATTCATCCTGAGGAAGGGCAGTTTGTTTTTAGTGATCACACTGCTCTGTGTATAACTAGACCATGAAGATTAGATTATCTCAAATGGCTCATTAAATCATTTATCTTTCCCTGAAGTTGATCTAGAAGAGCTGCTCACCTTCTC
Source organism: Mobula birostris (assembly GCF_030028105.1). Lineage (NCBI taxonomy): Eukaryota > Metazoa > Chordata > Chondrichthyes > Myliobatiformes > Myliobatidae > Mobula > Mobula birostris. Next base: position 41,953,413 of record NC_092390.1, read on the forward strand.
GCATTGCAATGAAATCAAACATAATGAATTCTGCTGCAACATGGTGAATGTGAAAAAATGAAGTGGTATGTTCACAGTCAGAAAAGCAAGCAGCAAGTGGAACGTATTACCTCAATGCAAGATTGCTGAAACTGCTCATCTTCAGGGAATAAACTGCATCTTAAATTTTGGGCTCTCACTTCACTCAGTAAAAGTACAAAACCATTTTCTATAATTTTGCAACAATCAGGGAATAGCATTCATTACAACTGGATTCGTGTTAGAATAATAGAATGAAGAATATGTTGGGCTTTAAGAGTACCCGCCTCTATTACCTTGATAACACAACTGCAAATCCAACAGTGTTCTTGACTACAGATGGGCCAAGGGTGACTTTTGCCCACTGTCGGAAAGAAAGCACTTTGAAAGGAATGAATTAACCAGTAACCCCTTGCAAGTTATCGTTTCACCTTGATCATCTGCATCAGCAAAGAACTGGGCCAGGATTGGTTTTAAGTAAGCTTTATCAAAGTTGCTCAATTATAGTTTCAAATGGCTCATCCAGCAACAGAAATTAAATAGAATGTTGGTATTACGGTCGTTTCTATATTTTGTGCATTCATTGCCCATAAGTGCTACCCTGCTGTCTGATGTACTACATGGTAGAAATTTATTTAAACCCAGTTCCGAAATGTGGTACGGAATTTGATACATGCAGATTGCACTTTGGGAAACTAGTAGCACTTATTCTGTGTTGGTCACAGGGGCTGCTGAGATGGCAAGTAGGTGCAACGTAATCCAATATTACTCTCATAATATAGCTCTGCAGGTTCATTCCTTATCATGACCATGAATTTAAAAAATAATGAACTGTCAATTATGAGGCTTGACCTTACCAGGGCAGCTGCTAGGAATACGGCAGTGAAGAAATGGTTTCCTTCCTCTTAAATAGTTCTGAGATTTTATTGTTTCCAAGGGGGAGCAGTTCAAGAATCTTGTCCTGTCATCAATAGAGATGAGTGATGCTTTCCACTCAAGTACAAATCTGCCTCAAAAGTTGAGGAGGTGACTGGCTTTCAGAATATTTCAATGGACAGAGATTGCTAAGGAAAATTCACACTTTGGGTTTAATTCATAATTTTTCTGTGAAGGGACGGAGGATTGCTTTTTCTATTGTGCATGAATGATTGCAGGTTGTATGTGTTGAAACATGAATAACCCAGGCTTCTAGCAGAACTGAAGTCTCATACACAACATCCCTTCAAACGTGTGCAGTTATGTGAAGAAGAAGTGGTAGCCTTTTAAATTGGAGCTGAAGTATACAGTTGTTTCTGGTAAATAAACAGAAGAAGCTGCTTAACCAAACTTACAGTGACATGCAAAAGTTTGGGCACCCCTGGTCAAAATTTCTGTTACTGTGAATAGCTAAGTGAGTAAAAGATAACCTGATTTCCAAAAGGCATAAAGTTAAAGATGACATATTTCTTTAAAATTTTAAAATTACTTTTTTATTTCCATCTTTTACAGTTTCAAAGTAACAAAAAAGGAAAAGGGCCCGAAGCAAAAGTTTGGGCACCCGGCATGGTCAGTACTTAGTTACACCCCGTTTGGCAAGTATCACAGCTTGTAAACGCTTTCTGTAGCCAGCTAAGAGTCTTTCAATTCCTGTTTGGAGGATTTTCGCCCATTCTTCCTTGCAAAAAGGGTTCTAGTTCTGTGAGGTTCTTGGGCCGTCTTGTATGCACTGCTCTTTTGAGGTCTAGCCACAGATTTTCAATGATGTTTTAGTCGGGGGACTGTGAGGGCCATGGCAAAACCTTCAGCTTGCGCCTCTTGAGGTAGTCTATTGTGGACTTTGAGGTGTGTTTAGGATCATTATTCTGTTGTAGAAGCCATCCTCTTTTCATCTTCAGCTTTTTTTTTTACACACGGTGTGATGTTTGCTTCCAGAATTTGCTGGTATTTAATTGAATTCATTCTTCCCTCTACCAGTGAAATGTTCCCCGTGCCACTGGCTGCAACACAAGCCCAAAGCATGATCGATCCACCCCTGTGCTTAACAGTTTGGGAGGTGTTCTTTTCATGAAATTCTGCACCCTTTTTTCTCCAAACATACCTTTGCTCATTGTGGCCAAAAAGTTCTATTGTAACTTCATCAGTCCATAGGACTTGTTTCCAAAATGCACCAGGCTTGTTTAGATGTTCCTTTGCAAACTTCTGACGCTGAATTTTGTGGTGAGGACGCAGGAAAGGTTTTCTTCTGGTGACTCTTCCATGAAGGTCATATTTGTGCAGGTGTCACTGCACAGTAGAACAGTGCACCACCACTCCAGAGTCTGCTAAATCTTCCTGAAGGTCTTTTGTAGTCAAACGGGGGTTTTGATTTGCCTTTCTAGCAATCCTACGAGTAGTTCTCTCAGAAAGTTTACTTGGTCTTCCAGACCTCAACTTGGCCTCCACCGTTCCTGTTAAGTGCCATTTCTTAATTACATTACGAACTGAGGAAACGGCTACCTGAAAACACTTTGCTATCTTCTTATAGTATCCTCCTGCTTTATGGGCATCATTTATTTTAATTTTCAGAGTGCTAGGCAGCTGCTTAGAGGAGCCCATGGATGCTGATTGTTGGGATTATGTTTGAGGAGTCAGGGTATTTATAAAGCTTTGAAATTTGCATCACCTGGTCTTTCCAAATGATGACTGTGAACAAGCCATAGCCCTAACAAGCTAATTAAGCTCTGAGACCTTGGTAAAAGTTATCTGAGAGATCAAATCTCTTGGGGTGCCCAAGCTTTTGCATGGTGCTCCTTTCCTTTTTTTTCACTCTAAAATTGTACAAAACAAAAATAATACACTAACCTTGCTTAAGATGTTGAAACATTTGTTTCATATTTAACCTTATGACTTTTGGAGATCAGTTCATCTTCTACTCACTTAACTATTTACAGTAACAGAAATTCTGACCGGGGTGCCCAAACTTTTGCATGCCACTGTACATAAAACAGCACGAATAGCAAGCCATCTCAACCATACCCTTATTTTAGCAGGAGTATATTCTATCAGTTCATTATAATTAACAGTTTTCTCCCCACACTTAGACCTTCCAGTGTGGTTCATTCATCAGTGTGTGCGTGCGTGCCTGGCAACACCAGCATTATTGGTTATTCCAAATTGTCCTTATGAAAGAGTTAATGTTTGCCAGATTGTCACTTTATCTCATTACCACTCCTCCTTGACGTCAGTTTTGTGGTAACGACAGAGAGAGGTTCACCTGCAGTGCACTTTCCCTGTCACCTTATTCTGTCCTCTGTTATTGTCTTCCTTGTAATAACTTAATGCACTGTTGTAATGAATTGACCTGTATGGACTGCACGCAAGACAAGTTTTCCACTGTTCATGTGACAATAATAAAATAATTTAATAATTTAAAATGTGAATTGGGCCCTGTATGATCACACAGCAAATTCCTCTTTACCTCAGTCTTAAGTGACTTGCCTTAACAGCCTTGACTTCCTCATCGGGAGACCACAGTCAGTGCAGACTGGAAATTACACCTCCTCCTTGCTGACAATCAATACAGGGACCAACTCAAGGATGCGTGCTCAGCCCACTGCTCTACTCTCTCTACACCCATGATTGTGTGGCTCAAATGCCATCTATAAATTTGATGATGACATGACTTCCGTTGGCAAAATCTCAGATGGTGACAAGAAGGAGCACAGGAGTTAGATAGATCAGCTGGTGAGTGGCATTGCAGTAATAAACTTGCACTCAACATCAGTAAGACCATGAAATTGCTTGTGGGCTTAAGGAGGGGAAGTCAAGGGAACACACACCAGTCCTTGACAAGGGATCAGTAGTGGAAAGGGTGAGCAGCTTCAAGTTCCCGGGTGTCAACATCTCTGAGTATCTATTCTGGGTCCAACATATTGAAACAATTACAAAGAAGGGATGTCAGCAGCCATACGTCATTAGGAGTTTGAGCAGATTTGGTATATTGCCAAAGACTATAGCAAATTTCTGCAGATGTACCATGAAGATCACTCTAATTGGTTACATCACCATCTGGTATGCAGGGGCCAGTGCACAGGATCATTTGAAAAAGCTGCCTCCTTAGCATCACGGACATCTTCAAAAGTTATCACCATCAACTAGGATATGCCTTCTTCTTATTGCTACCATCAGGCAGGAGGTACAGGAGCCTGAAGACACACACTCAACGTTTTAAGAACAGCTTTCAAAACCAGATTTCTGAATGGACAATGAACCAACCCATGAACAGCACCTCACACACACACACACTCTCTGTCTGTCTGTCTGTCTGTCTGTCTCTCTCTCTCTCTATATATATATATATACACACACACACTTGTTGTTATGTATTTTTAATGCATTGCAATGTACTGCTGTGCCGCAAAACACATTTCACGCATACTGTATGTCAGTGTTAATAAAAGTGATTCTGAACTGAGCAACCACTTACCCTGAGACATTGTCCCCTCTCCCAACTTTATGTTTTCACATTAAATTAAAATTCTTTCTGATGGCGACTGCTTCTGGCAGCCCTTTGGAACGTCACCAAGTTGTCATACAACAAGTACAAGCCAAAATACAAAGAGCATTAAGCCCAAATGGTTCATCAATTTTAAATCTAATACTTATTCTTGTTCAATATCCCCCATGACCAAGTTTCAGTTGGAGTCAAAATCCAGAATCATGGCCACACTACTGGGTCTCATTTCAGAGATCTGAAATGAAACAGAAATCTTCTAGGTAGTCACATGTCAGTGTAAAACAGGGCAAGGAATTTAGTCACTGAGCTAACAAAAGGACTCTCTGAGCAATTCTGATGCCGACATCTCAAGTTTGACCAAATAAAAGAGCCCTCCGAAAGAATATTTCAAATGTAAAAAATTCCCTGGTTTAAATTGTTTCAGTTCAGGAAATAAACATGATGCCATAATAATGTTATTTAGGATAGGAAGAACCGAAAGCTCTAAACTGAGTATTCCTCTTGTGAAAAATAATTTGGGTCTTTCTCATCTATGGAATTAATTAGGCCTGTTGTGGTTCTCACTAATGTACCTGTGATTTAATCACTCTACAGAAAGTTTTACTGCTCAAGAGAGAAGACATTCATGCACTATAACCCTACTTATACCAAAGGGCATTTTTATATTTGTTCTCAATTTGGAAATGTTTCGCATTCTAGCCTTCACCGAAATGGGGGATAAGTATTTACTCAAATCTTTGTTCAGATAAAAACTCCCTTGTTGTGCTGCTGGGTTAAAACCGGCTGGGATTCAGCTTGATTAAATTCAGTCTGATGTAAACAGTCACCTTCGAAACCTGGCTACTTGCTGCCCCTAAGGATACCGTCAGTGCATGAGTTAGGGACTGATGTTTGATATCTTCTGGCATGTGAATTGCTTCAGGGCAGAGGTGATGGTAAATGCTGAACTATCACTTTCAGTTTGGATCAACTCTGATTTAATATGAATGCTACAGCCCATTGTAAAACAGTCTCATGTGCACTTACTTAACCATTGTCTTTTCCACGGAAATATTCCAACCAAACCTCATAGTTTATATTTCAGAAGCAGGGTGTTACATTATACAAATATTATTTGTGATGTTTAGGCATGAAATATAAATCAAACTATAGGACCATTTATAAACTTGCTCAAATATCAATTGCATATTAGCAGTGTTTAACACCCTGGGAAAGGTTTCACTGCTAATGTAATGGTCTTTCTGTAGAAGCAGTTTTTGGGTTATGATTAGAGATAATGGGTGCTTTGGAATGTGAGCTGTGTCCTTTGTTCAGGCGCAGATGAAGAGAGAAAGCACTGGAGAGAACTGGTTCTGGATTCGACCCAGTGGGGGATCGTGATTCGATGGAGCAAGGTGCCAAGATCAACTGAGGATCGGTGAATATGAATTTTGGGAAGAGTGGAGCTCCAACTTGTGTATGTTTGACTGTTTAATTATAATGGGCTCTTTCTGTTTTTTTCCTTTCTTTTCGTTACTAACCCATCAGTTCAGATTCATAAATATAATTCCTTTAATTGTATGCAGTGTGCTGTCTCTTATTTCTTGGCACTGAGTTGTAACAGGATAGAAAATTACACAGCATCCACACAAACCAGGGCATAGGGTGGGAGAGCTGTCTCAAGCTCAGGGTGGGACCGAAGTGTATATTCCCTAGACTTACCAAGGAAACCCGCGAGGTTTCAAGTGCACTGTGGCAGTGGCTAAATAATCTACAGTGCTCCTGAAATCAATTCCTTTCAATAACCTTCTTTCATAATTGCTTGTGCTGTTGCATGGTATCATGGTATTAGACATGGACATCGGGGTTGTGTAGGTCCCTTTCCATGTGTGTTCTAACTCTATGCTGCAGAATCTCATCGCCTATTATCTTGGACAGCCTTGACAAACAGACTAAGACCTCACTCAACAGTGGTCACCTGATGTTAAAAGAATTCACACATGGGCATCTTCCACTCTTCAGAAATTCAGGGGAACCAAGACATCCTTGACACCAAGGGATTATCAAAGCAGGAGGATGGGTCAGGTACCAGTGAGCACTTAGAATCACTTCAACAAAGCTGATGCTGTAGCACAGTTGAGGATTCTTGTAATAACAGTAGTTACAACCAAAATTCTCTGATGGTCCTGGAATGTTTGTTCCATTAATAGCAGTAGCCTTTCAGTCCTTTAGTGGCAATACTCAGGTAGGAGTGGGACCAAGGCAGTGGTCCCCAACCTCCGGGCCGCAGACCGATTAGCTTGTTTATTTCTGCTTTTTTCTGAAAGATGTGCTGGGTGCGTCCCGGCTACCACTGCACCCCTGCATGCTTCGTGGCCTGGAGGTTGGGGACCACTGGGCTAAGGGAAAGTTGGTGGAGTAGGAACGAGAATAAATGCCAAGAAAAGATGTAGAGGGAAACATGAAAATAAGACTAGTTACTTGATGGACTACTTCTCATTGTGCTATAATGAGTTCAATAATGTACAATATAACAGAAAACAAACATTCACCTTTAACTGGTACAAAGATAATTGATCACCAAAGAACATAATTTCCAAACAAAGCTTGCCCTCTGTCTGCTGAGTTAAAAATGATGAATGCTTCCAGCAATGACCATCACTTCTCAAAATTCAAAACTCCACCTCCCTGGGAGAAAGAGAAGTCCCTCTCTGTTAGCATTATTACAGACTTGGCAGTTTGCCTATAATCTAATTGAAGACTGATTAAAGAACTAAGGGAATGGCATTTTTTAAGTGGCAGGTTGAAGACTGAATTTGCAAATCTGCATCAGATTCACAGAATCATTTTAAGTTTCTGAATTAAGAGGTCTTGGTGAGCATAGATACAGGAAATATTCCTTAAATTTCTTTTATAGTCTTAGAGCATTCAGATGGCAGTTAAGGCAGTGGCATGTTCCTCCTGTAGCATGTTGGTAGACCAGGGAGACTTCGAGTGTCAATGAGGATTTCACATGTGAAGTGTGTCCAGCTGCTGCTCCTGGCCTACCATGTGAAGGAGCTGGAGTGGAATGCCCTCAGGATCATCTGTGATGCTGAGAGTTTCACAGATATGAATTTTAGTGAGGTGGTCACACCTAAGGTACAGGCAGAAGCTAGTTTGGTTACCAACATTTTGGATACGACTGGGAGGGGGTGTGGAAATGACATAAGGACTGCTCAGTGGGGAAGAGTGAAGGAAGAAAGAAATATAGTGATAGAGGATTTGATAGTTAGGGGGACAGACTGGAGATTCTGTGGCTGCAAAAAGGACTCTGGAACAATAGAGTTGTCATTATAGGTGATTTCAACTTACTGAATATAGACGGGGACTGCCACACTGTTAAGGCTTAAATGGGTAGATTCTGTTAAGTGCATTCAGGAAAACTTCCATGGATGAAATACAAAGGTAGCTAGTAGGGAAAGGGTATTTGACCTAATTGTGGTATTAAGATGGGGCAAGTGACTGATGTGACAGTGGGGAAGCACATTGATGCATATTTGGTAAATCATCAAAGTCTTGCACAGATTTGTATAGGTGTACAGTAGCGAACATTGTGCCTGGTTGCATCATAGCCTGGTATGGAAACTTCAATGTACATTTTAACAAGAAGATGCAGAAACTTGTAAACTGAGAGGTGATTTTATGGATGAGTTTAAAAATCATTAGGGGCATAGACAGGGTGTATGGACTCAGTCTTTTTCCCAGAGTCGGGGGTATCAACAACTAAAGGGCATTGATTTAAACTGAGAAAAGAAAGATTTACGAGGAGCTTGAAGGACAACTTTTCGACAAAAAAAAGGGTGGTGTCTATGTGGAGTCAGCTGCCAGAGGAAGAAGTTGAGCACGTGCAATAATAATTATAGAAGACAGTTGGACAGGTACATGGACTGGAAAGGTTTAGAAAGTTGTCCGTTACATGCTGGCAAATGGAACCAGCTTGTAAGAGGCATTTTGGTTGGCATGGACCAATGGGCCATTGGGTCTATTTAGTGCTGCGTGATTCCGTAATTCTATGACTCCAAGAAAAAGGCACTATATTTATAAAGACCAACTACTTTAGAGCAACATCCAGTGAGGGAAAAACACTCCAGAATGCTACCTGAACAGAACTGTATCTTCTGAATATGTTACATTTTCCTTGCTCAGGACTCTGTGAGCTCATTTGCAGCAACTTCAAAGTTTTCATGATATCAGTTTTTTCCCCATTTTACATCTGTACTGATTTTTACTTATTTATAATTAAGCCAATGGAAATGAAAATCTGGAGAGATGCATTAATTCTGGTTCAAAAGACAAGCTCAATAAAGAAGCTGTGTTAAGTAATTTAATTGATTAACATTGTGCTGGTGTGATGAAAAGCTCTGTAATACACATTAACGAACTGTCACATTTTAGATAGACAAGTATCTTAAGACAATTAGATTTCACTTTTTGCCATTGAGACTCGATAAACAATTCAAAATTAACTGTGTCATAAACCCACCCTTTGAGAGGCAAATCAAATTCTCACCTCAACACCATTGTTTTGCCGAAATACATCTTGGTTAAAATAATCAAAAAGCTTCTTTTCTAGTTGAAGCACCACCTGCAGTAAAAAGAAAATGCACTTAAATACATATTCCGTGCAAAGCATGCTTACTTAATAATTTTCCCTTGTAAAACATACCTTCCGATCATTCATTGATTCACGGAAAATTAGCTTGTTTATTTGATTGGTGTCTGCAGCCCGAATAGTTTGCATTGTTGCTGTTGCACAGAGCGCCTAAATAAAATTAAAACAAGCACTGGTAAAGGAGGTGCATCAAATTACTACTTAGGTTGTCAATATTTGGTATAGAGTGACCAAAAGTATTGTTAAAAAATGAATTAAGCATTGATCTTCCTTGACTTCATTTTTACAATTGATTTTTCTCAGTGAATTAGAGAAGGAACTGTTAGATATGAAACACTGCGGTTTAAGATGCTGGTGAAAATGTATTTATTCATTATGATACATTCAATTATATTCAACATTAAGGACAAAAACAATTAAGATTATTTTTGTATCAATTTGTTGAGTCAGAATTATATATGATTTAAAAGGACCTCCTCCTTTGTTGTCTGAGGAAGCAAGTAGCTGTCATTGTACAGAATGGAGAGAGAAATTATCTGATCTCAAATCAACTTTACACAGGTAATGTAATGTATAACCCCAATGGAAGGAATGAGGCCCACTAATATGTTGGTGATCCACTGGTATCATCTCAGTAAGCTGTCCTGCTCTTCATACTACTTATAGCGCAAGTAAACTTTACCATTTGCAAACAAAGATTTGACACATTTGCCTTGCCAGCAAGCTGCAAGAAGGTATGGCTTGGGAGGAGGGGCAGTGCAGCACCTAGGGCTGGATGGAGGGCAGTGGGAACAGTGATGAAGGCAGATGATGGTGTAGATAATCGGTATAATGCAGTGCAGAATTGTGACTGCCACAGCTTTACAGCCATTGTCTACTCTACATCTAGGTTCACATAATGATCTTGAGTAAATTTGTGACAAATGGTTTAAAATTGGAATTAGGCCATCTAGGTATGCATACAAGGGGAAATACATATTGGTAGGCTGTCGAAAATGTCTGAAAATTGACCTAACCTGATGTTAGCTCCAAAAGCAATCAGGTCTCAGTTGTCCACAAACATTGCATCTGCAGGTGGCTAATATTGTGGTGATGTGAAGGAGTTTCTGTTCCTACTCAGTTTGTACTCTTGTTGCAGATCAGATACAGTACTGAGGATAGCTGTTCCTTCCATCAGTATCGCGAGCCCTTATCAAATTCTTTCACATTTTGTTTTTAATTTTCTCTCTCGCATAAATTCCATATGAGCAAATTTTCATTCTTTATTTGGATTTGTGAATTCTGTAAGAGTGAGCTTCCATTATCTACTATCACATGAGGTTCACTGTTCAAGCAAAAAGAGAGAAAACACGGGTACATATTTGAGTTTCCTAACTTTTTAATATTCTTTGTCAGTTTCAATGATACCACCAAATTAAGCAATAACAACCTTTGCTTTGGGAAGGGCACAAGGACACTTAGTGGCCACTTTATTACGTACACCAATATCAACTGCTCCCATAGCCCATCCACTCCATTGTTTCATGTGTTGCGCATTGAAGATGCTCTCCTGCATACCACTGTTGTTTCGCATGTTATTTGAGTTACTGTCGCCTTCTTGTCAGCTTGAAGCAGTCTGGCCATTCTCCTCTGACGTCTCTCACCAACAAGGCGTTTCATTCACAGAACAGCCACTCACTGGAAGTCTTTTTGTTTTTTGCACCATTCTCTCTAAACTCCAGAGAAAATCCTAGGGGATCAGCAGTTTCCGAGATACTCAAACCACCCCGAATGGCATCAACAATCATTCCACGGTCAAAGTCACTTAGATCACATTTCTTCCCCATTCTGATGTTTGATCTGAACAACAACTGAACCTGTTGACCATGTCTGCATGCTTTTATGCATTGAGTTGCTGCCACATGATAGGCTGATTAGATATTTCCATTGATGATCAAGTGTACAGGTGTACCTAATAAAGTAACATCTGAATGTATAATTCCTCTAAGGTAATATGCCAGGGCACATTGAATTCTGCTCTGAAAATATGGACCCAGCTATTATGGCAAACATTGATCCCAGAAGGAATGTTGACATTTTGCCTGGAATTGAATGTTACAGCTGACCTTAAGCAACATGCAAGATGCTAAAGGATCTCTGTAGGTCAGGCAGCATCAATGAAGGAAATTGGACAATTGAATTGACTTTATTTCTTACATCCTTCACATACATCCATCTAAATGTGCCACGTGAAATCATAGTAATGTATAATAAATAGAACAGTCAATGTAATATAGAGTACACTCAAATCAGCGTGAGTTCATCAGTCTGATGGCCTGGTGGAAGAAGCTGTCCTGGAGCCTGTTGGTCCTGGCTTTTATGCTGTGGTACCGATTCCCGGATGGTAGCAGCTGGAATAGATTGTGGTTGGGATGACTTGGGTCCCTAATGATCCTACGGATCCTTTTTACACACCTGTCCTTGTAAATGCCCTGAATCATGGGAAGTTCACAACTACAGATGCGCTGGGTTGTCCGCATCACTCCCTGCAGAGTCCTGAGATTAAAGGAGGTACAGTTCCCATACCGGGCAGTGATGGAGCCAGTCAGAATGCTCTCAATTGTGCCCCTGTAGAAAGTTCTTAGGATCTGGGGGCCCATACCAAACATACAAAAATTGGTGTTTTGGGTCAAGAATCTTCACCTGGACTGAAAGACCCAATACACCATACTGCTTCAGATTCAAGCCTCTGTAGTACCTTGCGTATTGATTTTACAGCTAACCTTATTGAAATTAATGGGGCAAAGACTGGGGCTTCCAGAAGAAGGTCTTAAGCGATGAGGACTTCATTCAAGGCATCTAGTTTCCAAAGTAGCCTGACCCTTCTATGTTTTTTTTAAACTTGGGATCATCTTCCTTCCTTCGGAGTCCTGAATAAGGGTCTTGGCCCAACATGTCGACTGTTTATTCTTTTCCATAGATGCTGCCTGACCTGCTGAGTTCCTCCAGCATTTTGTGTGTGTTCCTCTATGTAAGGGAGCCAACATTTTGCGCTCAGGCTAGTGTCATGCTTCCCAAGGGTCACAGTACTATCAATTAGATTTACCACAGATATCCCAGCTGAGCCTTTTCCAAAAATGATCTACCCTTCAATCCAGCAGCAATATCAATGCCTGCAACACATTGCTTTCTTTGTGCCTCTCTGCTAAAATTCTACAAGAAAATTGAATATCAGTAGTTAAATATTCTGCTTATAACACCACCATCTAAAGGGAACTTGTAATGTGCATTTTTCATAGAAAGACAAATCCATCCAGGTGAGTAGGAAAGTCTTCCCATTCACGGAGCTGGTTGGGAAGCAAAAGGGGTGGACAAATCCAACTAAAATTCTAAGAGGTCGCGAAACTCTTCTTATTATTGGATGACCAGCATCTACCCCTGTGCACGTCCAGAAGCCTGTGCTGAAGTGTTACGTCACTGGACTTAGTTTCCCACTGTCTCTGTAGCAACAGTAATTTTACAAGGTGTGGGCTATACTGTTTAATTCCAGACCATGGGTACATTCCATGTGATTCTTTTTATGTCTTACAGTAGTTTGTTCTGCATTTTACAAATTCTCGTTGCTTTGGTCGCAAAAAAATTAAACTTGTTTTATCAGATGTATAAATGACACATTACGCAATAAAACTCCTAATGAATCCAGCATAAAATAAAGGTTGAAACGGAGGCTTCGTTTAAAGTGAGCTGACAGGAACCAATAGGAATATCAAAAGTTGTAGCGGAACATATGTTAATAATAGAGTACAGTAAATTCAAGTGGCTATGAAGACTGGTCTAATTATGAGCAAGCAGCAGAATTTAAAAAAAGAGGAAGTTCTGTCACCCAAATAGCTCCTAGGCAGGTGATAAACCACTAAAATATGAACAATAATCAAATGCAGCCAGTATGTGCTGAAAGTGTTAAAATCCATCAATATCTAATCAATGCTGTACAATGTTTTTGAAAACTCTAGTATGTAAAAATGATTTCAGCCACACACCACTAAGCACTCAAACCAAACCATTTCTCCCTGTCCTTTTTTTCCCCTTTTGATCAGGGAACAGTTTACCATCTGTGTTCAAATGACATAATCCACAGAAGAGCCGGTTCCCATACTGAACACAACTGGCTCAAAGTTTTAAATTCAAAGCACAGATTAGTTAATCACATCAAACCAAAGAGCCCTTTAGACTCATATGTCACAAATCAGCCTGGTCGTCTTTAAATGCTGCACCACATCAGAACAAGTACCAGAACAAACCAAAGCAGAAACCTCCAGCTTTCTAAAGCCCCAACAAATCGGTCCATCTTTCAGTCATTTAAACTTTCCAATCAAGGGTCAATATGGTCCAAGCATCCAAATGCTAATGCGCTTAAGTGTACTTAAGCTGCTTTCCAAAGTGAATGGGTGAAAAGGACGGCAAAGGACAAGGCAGAGTTACTGTCACTGTCAAAAGTCATTGTACCAACCTCCAAGCGGGCACAATTCAACAGTCATGATTTTAAAGCACCTCCTGAGAACCTGGACTGCCCTCATATCGAACCGATTTAATGTTTCACTAAGTAGCAAAAATCTCCTATGCTGCTGATCAAAATAAATAATCCATTATTCTCATGTTTTCTGAAGTAACGAAATTCAGAAATGATCTCAGGGTAGCTTCATTTCCATTTAGACACTGTTCTCCTTCTCCTGATCTACAGCCTTTCAAATACTGGATTATACATCAGAAATCAGATTTACAAAAGATGTTAGTGTTAGTCGCTGGTTTAATTACAACTGGGGTTCCTTTCTGCATCATTGGTTTTACCAAGTGACTTTTATGGCATTTATACCTAATGAGATTGTGGTTGGTAGCTGCATAGGATGTTTACATTCCATTTTGCAGTGATTTTCTAAAGGGCTACTACAACAACGGTGTCCCTTTACTATTTGAACGCGTGTGTAAAATATATAAAAGTGATGAATTACATGGCAACTTATGTTTTTTTTGTCTGTACACATTTCATTGATATTGTCATGCTGTTAAAACATCCCCAAATTAAGATATGGTTGCAAGTAGGTGAACTTTATTTTGTAAAACTATTCAATTTAGAGACCTAAAGCATAATAATACCCTAAAAAATACTCACATGGCTAGTTGATTAAGTAATAAAACAATATCATTGAAGAAATAATTTAACACTTAGCTTTTTAATGCTTTTTTGATGGTTGCAAGGCAAATGAACTCAACTGATAAAAATAACTGCTACCATCATTAAAATATGTAATAACTATGAACTGCAATTAATCTATGGCTTTAATGAGCTCAATCAGAGCTCCAGATTAACCTGAAAAATGAAGAGAGTGTAGAACCATACGGCTGACTTCATTTATTTCTAGAATAATATGTTTAAGCAAGGAATCAAGAACGTTTGAGGAGGCATTGAAATGTAGAGAGGTTGAAGAATGACCACTTGAAAACTTAAAAACCCACATGACATCAAAGAAACGGCTGGCTGCACAGAAAGATATGTCATAGGCTGTGGTACCACTCTCCAATCTCAGTGCAAAATCACTATGGGTGTTATTAAAATCTCAGCTAATAAAAAATATTAATTATCAGATTTCTGCTGGTGCTCATTGTAAAATACAGTTAATTGGAAAAAGGAATGACTTTGATATATTCTGGGGATGTTAATAGTATGTCCTTTTTCAGTGGAACACCTGGAGCACATCTACAAACTCCTCAGCAGGTATTGAGGTGCTATTTCCTTTTCAATATTTAAAAAAGTGCTATTAAATTCATTTGTCAATCCCGTATGGCTGAGAACCACAAATCTCCAATGTACTGCCTGTGTTAAACCCTGACAGCAGTATTCTGTTTCTCCACAGGAAGACATTTGTGTATTCTTCTGCTCAATGTGATTTCCACATTTTAACTCATCTGCCATCCAATTCCCTGCTCAGGAGGACAAATTGCTCTCTGTGATTCCTTTCAGCGTTTGCACTGCAAGCAGAAAATTGTGACTGAGCAGAAACATAAGAAACAGCAGCATAAAAATTCATCACTTTGGCCTGTTGACCTCTCACCACTAGGTTGACACACCCTGTCTCGGTGAGTAGCATCAAGGGAGAAATGTGCGGCCTGGGTGAGTAGAATTACTAACAAAAAAAACTTAGAAACAGGAAAAGCCCACCAGATGCTTCATTGTCCTGTATTCTTTTCTAAAGAACTGGTCCATAAAAAAGGTCTACCACATGGCATATTGGATGGAATGAGTACAGTCATTGTTTCATGGCAATACTGTCACTTACTGACTGCAGTACAAAGAGATGTAATGCAAGATTAAATCCAGACTTTTAGCTAGCAGATTAAAACCAATCATGACAGATGTCCATGAGACTGTTTAACATACAAAATGCATGACACGTCCATGAAGTGAAGGATAAAGCTCTGCATTTCTTCAAGAGAGCAGTTACTACAATTTTGCCTCAAAGGAAGAAATTCTAATGATGCCTAACACACTTGCTTTAGCTTTCAACAATGCGTGAATCTGGAGGTTCATTAGTGAGTTAGATTTAGACATGCACTGTAACATTTGTCAGGCTGTGGAGCTTTGTTTTTGAGTGAAATTACTTCCAAAAATTAAGAATTTTAATTTTTAAGAAAAAAGCCTGCAAACATAGAAATTTAGGAAGTAAAATAAAGAACTCTTAAGTTCTTGTTTTGTTATGCTGATATATGCAGTAGTGTCGATTTAATTTCAGAGGTTTATCAGTGGTTTATTAGCGATAGTGTGAATTTTGGTGGGGACGCAATAATATTTGAAAGTTGAAGAGAAAAGGGAACACAGTTCATTTGAGTACTACCATTTAAAAAAAAAGTGTTGCACATTTTGATCCAGTATTTTAAAAGGCACACTGGCTCCTATCATTGAGGAAGACTGGCGAGAGCTTGGGTTTAACTGTGTGCATCCAGAAATGAATTTAAAAGTAGGTTTGGTCAATCTAAGTCTGAGCAGCACAAAGCAACCATCCAGTGGGTGGGCTTCCGATACATTTTACCAATTTTTCATGCCCATCCCTCTAAATGTGACCCTGCTCCTCAGCTTTTATGCCTCTGACAACTTGGCTGAGGAAAACATGCGGCCTCTCTGATAGCATGAAATTGGGAACAATGGTGTGGGATAAGAAGAGCTACGAGGATGGATATAGCTAGAGCCTACCCGATTTCATCTGGAAACAGATGTTAGTTAAACCAATGTGAGCACACAACCCAAAAGAAGCACTTTCTGTGATTCTGGAAAAAAAATGATACCTGCAATTGTTTTTGTACAGCAAGACAATAAAACACAAATCCTGACAGAGATAAAACTAAAGAGGATAAGTAAAGCAAATGAGAGTCATGTATTTCCACAGAACTGCAGTTATTGTCAGAAGAATCAATTAGCAGAACATAGGACTTTTGGATGACCATTATTCTTTAAAAAGGATCAATTAGCACAACACTAAGCTGCACTTAACCAAAACTGGATTGACATCATAGTATAATTAATAGCTGATCATTGGGCAAAGATTGAACTGTTGTGATCTTGACTAAATTTACCTTGTTTATCTCTGGGCAAAGAAAAGGTAATCTGGAAGTATGGGCATCCATACTTGTTTTGCAAACAAGTTTTTTTTTCTGGTCTTTAATAAAAAATAAAAATTCCAAAGTACCAATTTAATAAGTAGCAAGTCAGCTGTAGAAGGGGAAACACATCCACTTTCACTAAATTGCAGAATGTATCTACAGTCCCCTTTTACTACCTTTTGAAGGGCTGCATCACATGATCTATACAGGATAATGAGAATGCACCAGTTTAGCAATCATTTAAAGTGCCAGTCCACATGCTCCCTTTACAGTTCATGGACCTAACAGAGTTTATAATTTAAAAAAACAGGCTTTTTATAGTTAGTACTTGCAATCCATCAGAAAGGAAAATGATCTTTGCAGTGGGTTCTCCTAAACAGTATTGTCAACTACAATATCATGTTTTGTGCTTAAGATGTTTTCCACGGCTTTTTCCGTGGTGATGAACATTTAAAATAGAGCAGGCTCAATGACTCCTTTTACAAAGTCTTAATTAATTTTGAAAATATGACAGCCTGATTAAGATAAAGCTCTAGAGAAATGAGCCTCATCTTCAAAAACCCTGGCAACAAGGCACAGCTGGTGACTCCGCAAGAGTCACAGCTAGTCCTTGGCAAGGAAAGCTCTGAGGTTCCAAACCTCCATCAATCATCATCAGTGTCGGCTCTGTGATGAATGGCAGGTGTGGCAGCATCTCGCGCCAGGCTCCCCGCTCAGTGACGGGTGTTACTGGTACCACTGTCTCTCCATGTCAAACCATGCCAGCTGAAGCCCACAGCTGCCAGTTGCTTCTATTCAGACACATGCTCACACTGACAGCAGCAGCTACTTTTAAACATGTTATTATTAATTACATTAATGATGCTACGGCCTATTAAAAATGCAACATAACTGCATTCTTTCTGTGTATGTTTTAATTATGCTCAGTGCTTCGGCAAATTAGATCAAAGTCCTGGCTTTTCTGTTCCACTCAGTTACCCTGTTTGTATTAATTTACATCTCAAATAGGCGATGCTGTTAATTCCAGCTGGGAATAACCTCTCTTTTATTCTTTAACAGTGTCATCTTTCCACATAATGAAGCTTTGTAGGACCCAGGATCTGATACAGTTTAATCTCCTCTGTTTGTGCAAATTAAAACCTGGTTTATGGCCACATGCATCCAGATTCTCTGGGGGCTGGAAGTGCCCATCGCCAGTTGTGAAACAATACAGTCAGCTGCATTGATAACACAGCTCCTGCCCTCCCGTTGAATGATGGAAGGGAAAACAATTGCATCATTTAATTTACTATTTCAGTGATTATATGCCTCATTGGCTTCTCGTTGTTTTGATGATGGATTTAATTAACCTCCAATGGATCTTTCTCGTAGCAAGGTTAGTGGCAGGGAGGAATTGGAAGTGTCAAAAATCCCAGTGAAAAGAATAGAAAAAGTGATATGCTGCTGGAAAAGCTGTTGGCCTTCTGAATTGATCATGTCTTAATCATAACATCAAAAAAGTAACAGTCTATTTAACATTCTGATAGATGATGAATAACATCCAAACTTTGTTTGCTGAGCTTTACAATAGATTAACTTGAGCTGTAAATTACAATTTATTCTGTGGCACATTGTTGAAACTTTTTACTGTGAATAAAAAAAGACAAGAGCTAAGCAAATATTACATTAATACTCTGACCTCAAAAGAGTCCAATAAATGAGATTTACAACATGATTTATGATGGACACTCCAAATGCAAGATATCTAACAAAGGATAAGATATTTTTAAAAAGAAGAACTCTGTATGGATATAGAAAAGAATCAATCATTAATTTCCATAGATTGAGGAGCCTGGAGAGATTAATGAAATAAAATTATTTAGATAACACACACAAAATGCTGAAGAAACTCAGCAGGCCAGGCAGCATCTATGGAAAAGTGTACAGAGTCAGTGTTTCGGGCCCAGACTCTTCATCGGGACCTTTCATCAACTCTAAAATTATTTAAAGTTGCATGTGCTGTTTTACGGGTGTGGTGCGCTAGCGCAGTGGTTTGCACAATGCTTTACAGTACAGGCGACCTGAGTTCAGTTCCCACCACTGTCTGTAAAGAGTTTGTATATTCTCCCCGTGACTGTGTGGGTTTCCTTTGGGTGCTCTTGCTTCCTCCCACAATCCAAAGAAAGATGTATCGGTCGGTAGGTTAACTGGCCATTGTAAATTGTCCTGCGATTAGGCTGGGTTTAAATAGGGGGTTGCTGGGTGACGTTTCTCAAATCGCAGAAGGGCCTATTCTGCACTGTATCTCAATAAAATACGTAAATAGCAATCAATCTGCACACAGCAAGATTCTCAGAAACAACAAATAGGATAAACAATGAATGAAGTAATTTTAGTGATAATGTTTGGAGGGCAACTATTGGCCAAGACACTTAGAGAAATTGCAAGCTTTTTTTTATATAAGTGTCATGGGATCTTTATCACGTAATTAACTGGGTAGATCTCAATGTCCTATCTGAATAATGGGTCCCTTACCCAAAGGAATCTATAAATGAAGAGTTCTTTCTTTATTATCCAAAAGGATTAGGTTTATATGTCTGCTTTTGTTTAATGAAAAATGATACATAAAGGAGGGTGCATACTGTCTGCAGAAACTGAATCATTGCACAAATGTGTTTGCTTTGACTGAGCGACACAACTGCATTTTACATTTCAATGGCATTTAAAACTAGAAAGGTTACAGATTTTTTTTAAAAACTGTAGACTTTTTTCCTTTGAAAAATTCTTCGAAAGTCATTTTTATACACATTGACTTCACGGAAAATGTCTGTGATTGGTCTGGCCAATCACAAGGTCTAGCCAAGCTTTTATTAGCTTGCTGTTTCGGCGGGAATGCGGACCACCTCTGGAGAGCATAGTGACACCATTAGTATCCACGTGGCTGTGCCTTTTGTTCAGTTTCAAAGGAGATCAGTGAATAAAGGTCAATTGAAGTCAATTCTTTATGTCTGATCCAATTAATTATTCTGTTAATGCAAGGGTGGCTGCAGCATTCAGTTACTGATCTCCACAGAGTAAATCTATACCCGGAAACATGTAGGTTTTTGATACAATCTGAGGGCATTTCAGGGTATTAACACAGGGAATCTAGACAATGCATTCCTGCTGATAGAAACTATCCCACACTTCAAATCATTATAGGCTGAGCAATGTAATATATCTCAAATAAAGTGCCAAGATCGTGCTTGTAGATGAGCATAACAATGCCAGTTGACTGATACATTACTCCTTTGATGAACCATCCAAATAGCAATTCATTTCCTTCAGAAGTGATTTTTAAAATTTGCTTCATTCAGATCTAGAAGGTTGGTCGGGGTGCAGGGAAAGTATCTGATTTCATGTGCCTTACTGGGATGCTTTATGTGAAAAGGAATTTCTAATCAACGGGAATGAACAATACAACCTTGCCCTTATATCAATATCCCTCCGTTCTCCCAACTTCATGCATATACTTTTAAACTCAGAAAATAGGACAATATGCAGGCCATTTGGCTCTTCAAGCCTGACCCATCATCCAAACTGAGAACATCTAACCTATCCCCCTCTTTCCATGTATAATACTTCTCCATACATGTAAGATCCTCACTGTTAGACATGTGATGGAGATAGAAAGCACTGTTGTAGCATCAAAAGATGCTATACTCCCCATTTCATACCCCAAACATTTTAAAATATAGGTTAAATTCATTTAATTATATGAGCAGAAAAATTAAAATGTTTTGTTTTCGGAATAATGATGATAGTGAGGGATGTAAAATTCCAGCATGGAGTGTGGAAATCTGTGTTGGGTGCCAACCAAACAGGCTGAATGCTAATTCGAATACTACACCTTGTTACTTCTGATATTGAGAGTTTAACAGGATGACTTGATTAATCCAATCTATTCTTCACCTTACCATGGAGGAAATCCCTTTTAGCCACAGGCAAACGAAAGGTAATTGTTACTGTCAGGTTACTGGCAGCGCCTCTAGCTTCTTAGTTTGCGCCGATTTGGCTGTCATCTAAAAGTTTGACAAACTTCTATAGATCACAGTGGAGGGAGTACCCTGACTGGTCGCATCACGACCTGGTATGGAAACACGAATACCCAGGAATACAAAACCTACAAAAAGCAGTGGATATACCCCAGTCAATCCCAGGAAAAGCCCTCTCCACCATTGATATATCTCCTTACTGACATGAGACTCCTGTAAAGCCACTGAGAAACTGTTAATAGAGACCACATTGGTGTCAGAAGTCAGCATTTCAGAGGATCTGTCTGGGACCACCACTTAAGTACCATTACAAAAAGCCATGGCAGTGCCTCTACTTTCTTAGAGGTTTGCACAGATTCCGCATGCCATCTAAAACTTTGATTACAGTGGAGAGAGTATCCTGACTGGTTGCATCATCGCCCGGTATGGAAACATGCAAGAGCCTACAAAAAGTGGTAGATATAGCCCAGTCCATCACAGGAAAGCCCTCTTCACCACTGAGCACATCTACAAGGAGCACTGTCAAGGGGAAGCAGCATCCATCATCAAGGACCCCCACCATTGAGGCCATTCTCTTGCCTTGCTGCTGCCACCATGAAGCACAGGAGCCTCACATCCCACACTACTAGGTTCAAGAAGTTCAACCCTCAGACTCCTGAACCAGCATGTATAACTTTACTCACTTCAGCACTGAACTAATCACTGAACCAATCACTGAATGACTCACTTTCAAGGACTCTACAACTCATGTTCTCAATATTATTTACATATTTATTATTGTTATTATTTGTTTTTGCATTTGCAGTTTGTCTTTTCGTCCACATTGGTTGCTTATCAGTCTTAGTTTGTGTGTAGATTTTCATTTGATTTTTTTTTGTTCTACTGTGAATGCCTGCAAGAAAATGAATCGTACGTGAGTACAGTACTGTGCAAAAGTCTTAGGTATATGTGTATTTCCAAGACTTTTGTACAGTACTGTATATGGTGACACATACATACTTTGATTATAAATTTACTTTCAACTTCGAATTTTTTGAACTTAATCAACTAAAAGCTAGTAAACACTTACCATGAAACAATAATCATTATCATTGAATGTGATGTCATTCAACTGAGCCAATGAAAACACACTGTCCTGAAATAAGTTTTGCTCCAAATGTAGTTAATATTGCATTTAATTGTACGTAATAAGTTAAACACCAAAGAATAGTTTTTATTTGAAACCTTAAAAGAACTTTGATTTCTTTTGAAAATCATGTTGTTTTTCTGTAGCAGAGTGGCTGTCATTTTAAAAAATCTCTTTCTGAAAGGAAGAAGCTTAAAATTCACAAGGTTACAAAGATGCCATATTCCTTAATGCAGATTTAAATATGAGGCTTTGGTAGTGCCCAGATTTGAATTTCCTACCATTTGCTTTTATTGGCTGCTCCACTAAAAGGGGCTGGGCTGTTTTCGGGTTCTCACAATGTATTAGAATACACTCATTTTAATGTAGTAATTTAAAACATTAAACATAATAGAAATTAACATGCTATAAATTTCTCTTGGCAAAGTTCAAAGTTTAAAATAAATTTATTATCAAAGTACATATATGCGACCATATACTACCTTGAGATTCATTCTTTTGAGGGCATTCAATAGAATCAATGAGAAACTGCACACGGCAAAGATGGACAATCAACGCGCAAAAGACGGCAAACTGTGCAAATACACGATAATTATTGAGAACACTAGTTACAGAGTCCTTAAGAATGTGTCCATAAGATTGTGAAATCAGTTCAGCGTTGGAGTGAGTGAAGCTATCCCCTCTGATTCAAGAGCCTATGGTTGAAGGGTAGTAACTGATCCTGAAATTGGTGGTGTGCGTCCTGAGGCTCCTGTACCTCCTTCCTGATGGCAGCAGCGAGAAAAGAGCACGACCTGGGTGGTGGTGGTGCGGGGGGGGGGGGGGTCCTTGAAGATGGATAACTATTTAAATAACTATTACATGAACACCCCCAGGCGAAAGTTTCATGGAAGTGGTACAATTGAAGAAGGTAATATTCACGGAATTTTCATCCATGTTAATTTCTACCCTTCTAAAAGGGATTAATGGATGTTCCAAATAGTTATAAAGTTAATTTTTCAAGGTCTTGTAAGAAGGCAATTGAAGGAAAATCATGTCTAATTATGCACCTTGAAAGCAATGGTATTTATTTTCCAGGAATGTACAAATGCAAATTAACCTAATCTGAGAGGTATAATAGAAACTCACACATCCAGTGTGAAAAATAAAGATGACTCATATTCTGAGAGAAACAGAGAAAAAAAATCATGATTAGTTTATGAATGTTATATTCAAACCAAATGAGATGCTGGTGCATTGCTATAAAATGTGATTGTATGCCCAGATGTGTATGTCATTAGAACCTTCACATAAGTTTTCTAAACTTCCAGAAGATTTCAAGGCTCAAGTGTAATTTTCATAACTCTGAGTCAGATTAAACTATTATTTTATTCTTTACATTCTTCATCTTACTTCATCAAATTATTTAATAATTTAAACCTTCTGCATCTTAAATAACAGAAAAATCATGCTATTTCTCTCTCATGAAATAAAGAAAACTACATTGGTACTGGACCATCAGAGTGACCACTTATAGTGTCTGTTCAATTCACAACACGTGCTGGAAAGCTATTTGTCTTTATCCTGTCACCCTGACATCACAAAACATTTTTCTAAGTCCTAGTTTTCCTATTTCCAGTGGTTTCTATGCAACAACAAGCCATAATCCAAAGGATGACCCTTAACATTTTACTGTCACCTCCCTGGGTTTTTAACTGAGGTATCTCCATTGGGTGCATTTATTTACAGCCATAAGAAATAAATAATTGCAGTTAAAATAAATGATGCATACTTTTAACACCACTTATTTAATATGTGTCTCTCATGTCACCTTCTGCAGTTCGGGGAGTTACAGCGAGAGACAGTTTGTTCGCTGTAAGAAACTGTCAACAGAGACACCACACTAAACCATTTGAGCTGTAGTACTTGCGGAGTTTACATGTTTTCCCCTGACCACGTAGGTCTCCTCCAAATGCCCTAGTTTCATCCCATATGCCAAAGATGTGCAAGTTGGTAGATAAATTACCCAAGGTGCATTGTGGTAGCGGGGGCAGCTGATGAGAATGTAAGGAGAATAAAAGATGTTCATTAATGTAGGATGAGTGTAAATGGGTGTGTGATGGTCGGTGCAGACTTGCTGGGACAAATCTTACTTTTGGTGCAGTGTCTTTACGATTAATGATGAACCTGCAAGCACTGAGGTACTTCATTATTGTGTGTTCCCTGTAATGGAAAGAGTGATGAAAAGCTGGTCCTGATGCAGGGTTTCACCTTAAGTAGCCGCAATTCCTATCCTCCCCCGCAGATGCAGCTTGACCCACAGAGTTCCTCGGGCAGATTGTTTATTTCTGAGGGAAAGCTCTTCTTTAAGACATTTCAACAAGTAGTGGGCTCTTTTGAACTTTGACTTCTTGTGAACAGTTGGGATTAATTTGTGATCAACCACTGCAAAGAGTAAACGTGTTACTGTAAATGCAGCTATACTCTTGACGAGACAGAAAAGAACATAGAACAGAAGAGCACAGCATAGGCCCCAGGATTATGACGTCTGTGTCAAACATAATGCTGCACTGAATTAAATCTCTTCTGCCAGTACATGATCATACCCCTCCATTCCCCAAATATTCAAGTGCCTATCTAACAGCCTCTTAAATGCCTCTATCAGATCTGCTTCCAGCAATATCCCTGGTAGTCTGTCCAAGGTACCGATCACCTTTTGTAAAAAAAAATGTGCTGCATATCTCCTTTAAACTTTCCCCATCACTTTAAATGCATGTGCTTTCGTATTTTACATTTCTGCCCTGGGAGAAAGATATGATTGTTTACTCTATCTGTGCCTAACAGAATGTTATAAACTTCCGGTTTAAGATGGGGCTACTGAAGACATTTGACAACTTACTGGTGGTTCAGAAGCAGAGAAATTCAATTAAAAACATTAGTAATAATGCTTTAAAAAAAATAAATTGTGGTAAACTATCACCACAAACAATGAAGAACAGGTGAGGGCAAAGTGAATTTGCAGGATGTGCCATACTGCTGCGCTGCAAAATCAACGCACTTGTTGGAGTGGATGATTCGGAGGGGAGAAGACGGGACAGAAGAGTTCTGATGCCTGTCCAACTAACCCGGGTGCGAGCGTGGACCACACTAAGCGCTGAGCTGATTTGGAGAGGTCGAGGAAGGCTTCTTCGGCAGCAAAATCCAGGTCCAAAGTGAATTACTAAGCGGCATGTAGTAGGCCCAAAACGATTTGCCACTGCAAGGCCCGGGTCCTAGTGTGAGTTTCGGACAATTTAAAAGCTGGCCCAGATAGTCTAGGGGTTCCTCTCTCTGCGACACTAAGGCTGTGAGACTGCCCCCGGCTGCTGTGCTTCGTGTCTGTGAACTTTGCGGCGATTTGCCCTGCTAATATGATGAACTGAATACTGAGGCTTTCGGCCTACTCTGGGGATTTGGATCTACGGACTCAATTTGGTCTGGTATGCTGTTGTTGCTCACTTCTATTGGTTGCATGATTTGTTTTGATTTTTCTTTCTCTTTTTCTGTGGACACTGGGGATTCGTCTTTTTTTAAAAAACGTGTTGTTTTTGGTTTCTTGCTTTGTGAAGACCTGTTAAGCAAACACACCTCAAGGTTGTATAAACATTCTTTGATAATAAATGCACTTAGAATCTTAAACAGCCTCTAATGGTCTAAAAAAAAATACAGCTCAAGTTTGTCCAACATCTCCTTATAGCTCATACCCTCTAATCCACACAGCAACTTGGCAAACCTCTTCTACACCCTCTCAAAATCCTTCACATCCTCTTCCTGTAACGGGGGGGACCAGAACTGCACTCAATATTGTCTTTGTTTATTGTGATGGGGAACAGAAAGTAAATGCTTCTCTTCAAAGATCAGAGCATATTAGCAGCTGTCCAAGTGCATTAACTCCAGGAGGAATGGGAAGTGGGAGACAGGATGGCCCTATCCAGTAGACTGAAGGGAAGTAGAGTAAATAGAGCTGAAAGCTGAAGGGCAGTGAATGGTGCAAGAGACATTGCACAGGCTCTGCTTCCCAAATATTTTGAACATTGCAGGGGCAACATACCTAACTGCATTACTCTGTACAGGGTTTCCCAGTGGTCTTTGCAGAAGCTTCAATGCTCCCTTTATAGTATAGACGTAACACACAAGTCCACTACTGATACTCATTTCATCTTCCTCCATTGCAGTAAGGATGGTTTTGGGGACAGTGTGAGGTTTTAGGGTTCAGATTTAGGTTTAGGGACAGGCATGAGGTAGGTCATTGGCTCCTGCCAAAGACTCTTCGGTTAGTGCTAGTGTTCAGATCAAGATGGCGCAGAGATGTCTGTCAACATTGAGACTCACAATAGTTGTTTTCTGAGGTTCTTTGGGATGGTTTTGGGGACAGCACTGGGAGCTGGGGGTCAATGAGGGGGAAATAAAGAATTAGGCACAGGAGCTGGTGCTCAGAGTCTGGGTTGGCAGGCACTGAGGAGGCCAGCAATCCCCTGGTCGGTGAGTTATGAGTCAGAGGTCTGTATGGGCAGAAGTTACCAGGGCCTGTGTCCCTTCCACCCCACCCGCCCACCGCACTCCAGTTTACAGGGTCAGAGATCCATGCCTGTCCAGAAGCTGAAGCACAAAGGTCAAACCCTTGATCAGCAAGTCCTGGGATCGATACCCAGAGGTTGGCAAAGTCTGTAGCTTGGACGGTCTGAAGGTAGAAAGGCTGAAGGTTGAAGAAGAAAGTTGGCAATCCAGAGGTCAAGGACTGAAGGTCAAGTATGTAGTCTAGGCCATGGACTGGAGGTTAGAAGTCCAATGTCTTTAAGCCTGAGAGTCTGGGGCCAAGGATCGGAGGCCTGGGGTTAGAAGCCTGTCTGTGAGTGTGAGGGGGTGGGAGGGTGGGAAGGGGACTTGTTTTGTTCTGTTGTTGTTACTGCTTGTGCTGTTCTGTTGAACATTCTGGCCATGCTATGTTGATGCAGGAAAGTGTAGCGACACGTGTGGGCTGCCCACAGCATATTCTTGGGTGAATTGGTTGTGAACACAAGCAATGCATTTCACTGTATGTTGCAATGTACATGTAATAATTAAATCTGAATCTGACTAAATCTCAGATTCTGAATCTGAATCTCAGGTTTACTTGTAGGATCTCTCTTTAGCCTTCTTACTTTCCATAGCAGTGAAGAGGAAGTCCAAAGACCTTGTAGTGCAAGATTCCAGTAAGAGGATCCAGGTGTTCATATAATTCTGTTTGCTAAATATATGCCCATTGAATTTCAGTTAGTGGACACTAACTTACACAGCAAATTTGCCTTGCATCCAGAGTCATCGGGAATCACCTTGAGGCTACATTGGTAGCTTTACATTTCAGTAGAGGCTATCCCAAGATACCTCCAGTAGACATAATTGAGTCCATTCTGAATAGTAAGATATAATGAGTGATTGCCACAGTGATCAGTGTTGGTTTCTAAACTTTTTAATCACTTTTATAAATATCTCAGATGAAGTCAGGAAATGTATGATTGCTAACTTTGCTGAAGATATAAAAACAGATAGGAAAAGTAAATTTGAAGACATAAGGAAGCTACAAAGCAACATAGATACATTAAGCGAGTGACTAAAGATGCAGCAAATGGAGTTTTATGGAGCAAAATGTGAAATTGTCTATTTCAGCAGGAAAATTGATGACAAAACATATTATCTAAATGATACAAGATTGCAGAGTGCAAAGGGATGTAGGTATCATAGCAAATAATTCAAGTCTAGTAAGCAGGCACAATAAATAAATGGGAAAATTAACAGAACATTACCATTCATTGCAAGGGGAACAGAATATATATGTATACAAGACCGTATATGGAATACTGTATAACAGTACAGGTCTTCTTGTTTACAAAAGGATGTGAATGCAGTAGAACCAGTTCTGAACTAGACTAAACCAGACAAATATCTGAAATGTGCAGGTTGTTTTATGGGGAAAGGTTTGACAGAGCAGGATCATCTAAACTGGAGTTCTAAAAAAGTGTTAAGAGCACTTGATTGAAACAGTAGATTCTGATGATTTTGACAGAGTGGAAGAGGAGAGGATGTTTCCTTTTCTAAGGGATTCTAGGATTTAGGATTAAGGATCACTGTCCTGATGAAAGGTCTCAGCCTGATATGTCGACTGTTTGCTCTTTTCCACAGATGCTGCCTGGCTTGCTGCATTCCTCCAGCACTTTGTGTGTATCACGTTGACTTCGAACATGCGCAGGTTTTCTCATTTGTTAAAATAAACAGTTTCTCATTTTGAACAGAAATGAGGCATTTTTTCCCCTCAAGTTGTGAATTCTTAAAGCTGTATTCTTTAAAGAGCAGATTTTGTTTTTGGCAGAATTAGACAGATTCTTGTTAATAATGGAGGAGAAACATTATCATGAGTCAGCAGGAATGCAGAGCTGAAGTTGCACTCAGATCAGCCTCAACTGTTATGTTGGTAAGGAAGGGTTGAAAGTCCGAGGGGTCTACACCTGATCCTAATCCAAATGTGCTTTCCATGATCCACAGTTAATGACAGTTATTGGACCAAGGCAGAGAAATCAATGAGGAATTTGCCTTTCAGATTGTTGGCGAGGATCCTAAATAACATTTCCATGGTACATGTTAATTATAAATACATTTAATTGATGTGGGGAAAGTTGGTTTTAGGGGGAAGATCAGTATATGGAAATTGAAAAACACCTGACTAAAGCAATCTGCAGGAGAAACCCAACAGATGGAGCAGCATCTGTGGAGGCAAAGTGATGGGTTAAGACCATGCACCACTGACCTTGTGAAGGAAGGAGGATTAACAGTATGAAGGGATGAGAGAGCTGGGGTGAGATGAGGTCTGCTAGACAAGAGGTAGAGTCAGGTGAGGGGGGAATGGGGGATGATGGAATGATGGAGTCAGAGGGAGTTGGGGAGTGGGAAGGTAGGGACAGAGGCTGGAAGAGAAGGATGATGAACAGAATGAAACAGGTGGGAGAAGCGATAAAAAGTGCAGGCCAAAAAAGAAGAAACTTAGATGGATAAGGCAGATGGATCAGGTGGGGAAGGGTAACCAATCTATATAAAGAGGGAAAGGGGAATAAAAAGGTGAACAAAGTTAACTTTAGGTTCGTTGGTAGAGAGTTGGTAGGGCACAAAGCCCAAGGCATGGAGCACCAGCAGCAGGCTGAACACTTGGATGAATATTTCTTTGGCAAACTTCAGCATTACAGTAATTGATGAGAGGAGCCTGGGAACTGGCTGGAGGATCAGAGGACAACTGTTTGTCAGGATGGGATTAGAAAGGCAGTCTAGGGTCAGGAAAGAATCAGACTCAGGACGAGGAGGACAATTATGAGAGGTGCAAGATAAGAATAAGGTTAGCTAGGTATCAATGGAGCAGGTGAGGATTAGTTAGGTTGACAAGCTATAGATTGGAAAATGTCAGGTGAGGGTTACAACTAAGGTGCTGTTGTTGGTTGGTATGGGGGAGTTGGAAGACAATCTGAGTAAGCATTTTACCATGAAAATGGGATCTACTATGCTCAGTCACTTGTAAATAACACTGAAGCAGTTCTCTCAAGCAGTGTAAAGGCCTAATCTTACATGTGTGGCTAACTGTTGACACAGGTTCTACATGCATGAACAAAAGTCTTGCAAATGAATTCTTACACTACATGCCACTAGATGTCAATGTCAATGTCCATACGGGGAGTCAGATACCATCCAACTCACGATACATTTTTGACATTACTATTCATTGTAATTTCACACAAGACGCAGAAATATGGAGCTACATAATGTATTTTCAAGGTACTGGTTCTTTTGTAAATGGAGGGATTCTTCATTTCCCCAACTGTTTTTCATAGTGTTCCTAAGATGGTAAGAAATAGGAACAGAATTAGGCCATTCATCCCATCGAGTTTGCTCCATCATTTGATCATGGCTGATTTATTAATCCTCTCAAACCCATTCTCCTGCCTTCTCCCGTAAGCTTTGACACCATTACGAAGCAGGAACCTGCCAATCAATGCTTTAAATGTACCCAATGACTTGATGATTTTACAGATTCTCCACCCTCTGGCTAAAGAAATTCTTTCTCATCCCTGTTCTAGGTCTGGCAGTACTAAAATAAACATGTAGAAAATCTTAAACATAGAGATTCTGCAGATGATGGAAATCTGGAGCAACATACACAAAATGCTGGAAGAACTCAGCAGGAAATGAATAAACAGTCAACATTTTGGGCTGTGACCCTTCTTCAGGATGCTTCTTTGTAGATCCATAAATGTCTGTGCAACATTGGGGTGTGATATTGAATAAAGTTAAATCAGACTCATACACTACAAAGCCTGAGCCATTCACCTCACCAGTTAGTGTCTGTTCTTCTCATTCTTCCGTCTTTAACAAGAGAGCTACAATTATTTCACCTTTCGACAAAAAAAAACTCATTTTGGCTGCATTAAGAATTGGTTCACTTTAGATACCTATGATCATTTATCTTTACCTTGGCTCCAGGTTCATCTCTTCACTGGGTGCCCATTATAGTTCTGGACTTTCAATATTAAGTGCTCTTAAGATGCAAGGAGCTCGGAAGTCACCAGGTTATGAATTAAGTCTACAAGCTGTCCTTGGGGAGTTACCATTTTCACTCCACTAGGATTGTGAAAGGTACTCTCTTTTTCTCACATCAAACTCACAGGGCCTGCTGGATATATCCCTTCCCCCCTCCCCCTGCCCCTCCCCAGAAGGGCTCCCCTCCCTCATGCCAAATAAATCAATCAGCAAGTAACAACATCTGCCTGGACAGCACAGGGGAAAGGGCACTGCTACATGTTAAAAGAACAAAATGACAGCAAGAAGCAAACACTGATCTATGGGATGCTTTCAAATTTATAAAAAAAAGGGTCACGACCCGGCCTCAGCTGTAACACATACCCAGATGCATGAAGACAATAGAATAAAGCTACCAAAAAAATTGCAGCACTTCATTAAATGAATTTTTGTGCATTATAACACCAAAATGTGTTTTTTTTTGGCTTAAATAAGAATAAGGTTAATACTGTTCATCAGGCTAGAATATCGAGCAGAGTGGCCTAGCATTCAATAATTGGGTAAAGGAAACAGCAGTTCATCAACACACAGCAAGCTTCTGATCTCTGCTGTACAAGGTTTAAAGAATAGCCTAGGAGCTTCACCACCAGAAGGGAGACCATATTATCCTCATACAAACTCATTTACCTCCTAATAACTGGCCTGTAACAGCTGCCTTATAAAGGATTTGAAACAGGTAAACAAAAAATGCATTTTTTCTTTCAAAAATTAGGCTGAAAGCAGAATATAACATGTAAATGGAACACATACAGTGTGCCCTTCACATCCTCTTGACATCCTCAGTGCACAATGGATTAGATGTAAAGTTCAGGCCCTTAATTTTAGATAAAAGATGACAACTCATTTGTACACAGTAAGACTCACATACACCAGTTCGATGAAGCAGTTGTGAAGATATTGGTTAAAGTATAAATTCTGGGTCAACAGACTAAGACGACATAACAGAATCTTTTCAGAGAGTGCTGTTGGAAATTTTATATCCATCCCAAATGGTAGGAAATGATTTTACATGCAGAAAATAGTGTTAAGTTTTGTAACTCCAGAACTAATCGAAAGAAAAACACAGGCCTGGGGACAAACGCATCTACTGTCTATTTACTTTAGGCAGGTGCGCACTTATGATGTGGTGGCAAAATGATGTATTCCATTCAAATACTTTGTACATACTACCCTAAATGAAGTATGTAAACAACAGAAATGCTAAATCAAACAAAATATTTACACTATTATTCCAATATTACTGAAATATTAAATACACAACACTCCTCCCTGCTTAGCTATAAACTCCTAATAGGGAATGCATCTCATCTTTTATTTTTGTACATACATATATATATGTATATGTGTGTGTGCGTGTGCGTGTGTGTGTGTGTGTGTGTGTGTGTGTGTGTGTGTATACAAAATAAAAGATGAGATGCATTCCCTATTAATTTATTAATTAGGAGTTTATAGCTAAGCATAAGTGTATGTATGTGTATGTGTGTATATATATATATATATATACACACACACACACATATATATATATATATATAGTATACTAGATAATACAACTACTATATAGACATCCACAGCATAGTAAATTTTAAATTGTCCAATTTAGGTTTAAGTATTTAATCACTGTGGGGGATTTCTTCCCCTTGTGGAATAACACCTTTACTGACAAGGGAGGTCACTCTGCCTGGCAGGTGAGATTTGTGGCTGTGAAACAATCTCAGGTTCTGGGGCCTCCTCTGTGGTGGTTGCAGGAAGTGGTTCTGACTTTCTCATGGACATGTCGGCATCCCAAACAGAGCCTGGCAAGCTGCTCAATCTGCTGACCTATCCCAGGCCACCAAACAAAGCTTCGAGCCAACGCTTTCATTTTGACCACACCTAGATGACCAGCGTGTAGCTCCTCTAACAGTTTAGCTCTCAACATGGATGATACAATAACTCTCAATCCCCACACAAGGCAAGTTCTGTCAAGGGCAAGTTCATCCTGGTGCTGGTAAAAATGCAGGAACTGAAATTTCTGCTGCACATTCCAGCCATTTTCAGTTGCAATGTAGACCTGATTCAGTGTGGGGTCTTCTCTGGTTTCCTTTTGAATCATTTCTGCCCTAATAGGGAGAAATTTAGGACAAACTTCAAAATGAGTGTCCTCTTTTGTAAATTCATCAGATATTTCCTTTTCCAAGGGTAAACAGGACAATACATCAGCCTTTCCATGATTAGTTGTCATCTGGAATTCAATCCTGTAATTGTGTCCTCCAACAAACAGAGCCCATCTCTATATTTGTGCCACTACTGTTAGTGGAACACCCTTCTGTGGATTGAAAATGGTCACTAGTGGTTGATGATCAGCAACGAGGATAAACCCTCTCCCATACAAGTACTGGCTGAAACGTTTTATACCCAATCCAAACTCAAAGCCTCTCTGTCAATCTGTATGAAATTTTTATCTGTAGCGGTAAGGGAATGTGTTGCAAGGGTGATAGGGCATTCACTTCCATCATTCATAACATGTGACATGATCGGCACCTATACCATGAGGCAAGTCATCATGCACAAGCTTCACTGGACGATGTCGATCATAATGCGTGAGCACAGTGTCTGATGTCACCATTTCCTTTGTCATTTTGGAAAGCCACCTCGCACTGCTTTGTCTCATGCCATTTCTTCCTGATCAGTAATAATGAGTTCAAGGCGTGGAGCACAGTAGCCAAGTTTGGCAGTAATCTGTTAAACTTAAAAAGAACTACAACTCTAACATGCCCTTTGAAATTGGGGCATACATGACTGCTTGAATTTTCTCAGCACACTTGTGTAATCCTTGTGTGTCAATAGTATGACCATAGTGAGTGATGCTTCAGTTAAAGAATTCACACTTGTTGCATCGTGCTCTGCGCCCATAATCTTCTAATCTTTTTAAAACCCTGGTTTGTGATTTGAGATTTTGGAGATGTTCCTTGTCACCTCAACTGGTAACAATGATGCTATTCAGGTAAAACTGAGTGCCTGGGCAGCTTTGCAGCACTTAGTCCATAGCTTTCTGCCAGAGTAGAGATGCAGATGGTACTGCAAAAATAGGCCAATGGTAATGATTAGGATTTGTGAGTGTTTGTGGTGAGAAACACTTCAGACACTTCTTCCATCTCCATCTGTAGGTAGGCATCAGTTAAATCCACTTTTCTGAAGTGTTTCCTTCCAGAAAGGTTTAGAAAGATATCCTCTGTCCTGGACAGAGGGTATTGATCTGCTTTCAGTAGTGGGTTGGTGGTGACCTTAAAATCACCACAGAACCTGACACTCTTCTTGGCTACTGGGACCACTGGCATTGCCACTCAACCTTGGAAAGAATTCCTTCAGCCTCCCTGCGATCGAGCTCACAATAATATCAGGAACTAGATAGGCTTTGTGAAACTTGGGTGGGGCATTTTCATTTAACACTATTTTACCCTTGATATGTTTGAGTTTTCCAATGCCATCCTTGATCACTGCTGTGACATCATCCAGTGCCTTTCTTAACTCACTTTCAGTTGGTTTTATTGCAGAGATGTGGTATGCAAATTGTAGATGGATCTCCAATCAAGTTGTAGATGTCTCAGCCAATCACAACCCCACAATGCTGGCCCTCTTAATTTTTACCACAAACAAGACCAATATGATTTGTTGGCTGTTGTATTTCACAGTTACAAATGTCATTCTCACATGAGTTATCTTTTCTCCAGTATAAGTTCTTTGTTGGATATCTGCAAGCTTCAATTCAGCATCTTTGAAATGCCATTCAATCATGTTTTGTGGAATGATTGAAACAGCTGGGCCAGTGTCCAATTCCATTTTAATTAATTTGCTATTCACTTCAGGTGTAAGCCATGTTGCTTGTATGTTGTTAGTTTTTATGTTATAAATCTCTGTCATTCACATGATCATCAGATTTTTCATCAACAGCATGCAGATTAGTGCTCTTTTTGAAATTCCAACTTGACTTTTTATATTTTTCTCTTCCATGTGCAATCCATTTTTTTGTCTGCCAAACATGCTTTTTGCATGTGTCCTACTTTGTTGCATTTTCTGCAAGTTTCACATTTAAACCTGCATTGCTCCAGTGTATGTGAGCCCCTGCCACAATGGTAACAGAATTTGTTCGGCCAAACCAGTTTCTGTTTCGACGTTGCAATTTTGTTCATGTTCACTTTCATTCCTGACTGCAACTCAATTGCAACGCAGTCTATCCTTTCCATTGATACAGCAAATTCAACTGCTAATGTAGGAGCCATTTTTGAATGCTTTCTTGCAAGATTTCAAACTAAGCAATCTCTTGGTGGATCATTAAGTCCTTTACTAAACTAATAAAGCTCAGGCAACTTCTCCAATTCTGCCACATATGCTGAAATTGACTCCCTTTTCTTTTGAATCCACTTCTGAAACCTAAATCATTCTGCATTGAACAATAGTTTCAGTTCTAAATGTTCCTTCATTACTTGCACAATATCAGCAAAGCTAATTCCGGCTGGTTTGGCTGGAACAGTCAAACTTCGAAGCAAATTGTACGCTTTCCCACCTTTGCACTCAGTAACATGGCACTCACTTCTCATTGGCTATTTCATTTGCTTCAAAATACTGCTCAATTGGTTCTGTACACATTACCCAGTTATCTGGTGTGCAATCGAAAGCATTTATCTTTCTTTCTTTCTTCTCAAATCTTTTTATTGTATATATAGGAAAAATAAAATGAGTACATCGAAGCAACAACACTTACAATGCCTCAAAAAAAAATTATCTTAAAGATTGAAAACAAAATTTTGTGATAACCAAAAAAAACCTACTGAGCAGAAAAGTGAGAAAAAAAAGAGAACCCATTAGGTGTACAACCCCGGAGCCATGCGTCATACAAAAAGCTTCTTTCTAATGTAGTCATCCATTTCTGTTTTTTTAATTTTTTATTATCATCACCTAGTACTCACTGTTTATGAACCTATGAATTTTGTTCTTTTTCAGCCTTTTTAAATAAAAAGTTGACCATCTCTCTCACTCTTGCGAAGAAAGCATTCAGCACTGATTTCTAAAACTTGAACGTCTTGCTGTGCTTCAACAGGTAGGTGGATGCCTTGGGCTCTTTTTTAAAACTTACTTATCATCACTGTTATGTTTTATAGCTCCAAAACTAATCAAAAGAAAAACATGGGCTCAGGGATATACGTGTCTACTTCATTTTTACTTTAGTGAGGCACGCACTTATGAGAGGATGGCATAATGATGTATGTCATTCACGTTCTTCATACATGTAACCCTTAATGAATTATGTAATTAACAAAGAATGCTTAATCAAACAATATATTTACAATATCACTCAAATATTACTGAAATATTAAATAACCAACAGAGAGCACTGCTGAAAATATAACACTTCTGAGTAATTTTAGTCTGGATTATAAACTGAAAATTCTGGTGCTTAAGATGAATCAACAGTTTGTTAAATCATAGGTTTATACCTGGGAACTTGACCAGGAGTCTACAGTATGTGAATTTATGGAGAATTACATGTAATTTTGATTGCACTGCTTTCACTCCTTACCTTGGGTGCTGTCTTTGTGGAGTTTGCAAGGGACTGCACTTGCTTCAAGTGGATGTTAGAATTTAACCAATGAATGATGTGACAGAGTGGCTTTGTGCAGAATGGCTTAAGTGAACTGGTTCCAGCTCTGCACAGAGGAGGATAGGAATACTGACAAAATTAAGACTGCATTCAGTTTCTAAAAGAAAGCAGAAGGTACAGTAAATTGAAATTAAGTAGTTACAGTTGGATGAGACAGATTTGATTGTTTTTTTATACCCCTTTTCGTCACCAAGGAAAATTGCTACCTTAAGATTGATGACAAAATTGCTCAAGATGTAGAACTGAACTATATGGCTTTAAGGACAGTTTCAGTGGGAAACCTGTTCAGCTCTGGGAACCCTGGAGATAGAAAACTGTAAATCGCGTGATTGAAAGAGGCAAGAATCCCTGTTAAGAAAACCATTCTGCTTCCGTTTGCCCATTTGAAACAGCTCATGGTTTCAACTATAGTAAAACCAAATATCTGGAACTGTCTTGAGAAGCAAACAGAATGTGGCTGACACAGAGAATTCTTGTCTGTAGTTTGCTCGGAGATAAAGAAATTTGCCTGCCACATAGATTCATGAAGATGCCCTGAATAGCACTGAGGCCAAAGGTGATGTAATTACACACAGATTCAAAGGCAGCTACACCATAGCTGTTACCATGGCAAAAGCCATGTGCATAACTACATTAAAATAAATGGTCCAGGATATTATATGTGTGGGTATTACTGCAATAATGATGTACTGTAAGACACCCACTGTGGATGGTCCAATAATAGAAAGTTAACATACTCTGATGTTTAAGATGGCACTACTGAAGGCGTGCGACAGCCTACTGGGAGTTCAAAAGGTAAGAATGCCAACTAAAAACATTATTAATAATTCCTTTTCTGAAGTAAATTATCACCGCAAACAATGAAGAGGCGAGGTGAGAGATGAGCCATGCTGGAGTGAGTGACTCAGAGGGGAGGAGTTTCGATAGTCGTCTAACTCACCCAGGTGCGAGGTTGGATCACCCTAAGCGCCGAGCTGAGTTGGAGAGAGCGAGAACGGCTTCAGGCTGGGTGCTACAGTCTAGGCCCAGAGTGAATCACTGGGTGGCATGCCCTAGGCCCGGAGCACTTTGCTGCAGTGGGGCCTGGGTCTTAACGCGAGGCACGATCTGCTGCTTGGACAATTTAAACGCCAGCCCAGATGCACTAGAAAGGCAGGGTGTTGGGACCGGAGGTGAGAGTAGGGCTGATTTTGCTCACTTACTCTCGATGTTCATTCCTCTCTCCATGACGCTGAGGCTGTAAGACTGCCCCAGCTGCTGTGCTTCATGTCTGTGAGCTTCGTGGTGATTTGTCCTGCTAATGTGATGAACTGAGACAGAGGCTTTTTGCTTACTCCAGGCTGCATCAGGGATTCGGATGTAGGGACTCAATTTGGCTCGGAATGCTGTTGCTCACTTCTATTGTTTGCATGACGTGTGCCTTTCTCTTTCTCTGCGCATTGGGCATTGATTTTTTTATATTGGAATCTTTTGGGTTTCTTGCTTTGTGGCTGCCTGTAAGCAGACAAATCTCAAGGTTGTATAATTTATACATACTTTGATAATAAATGTTCGTTGGATCTTTTTTAAGTGTTGCAAAACGCTGAAAGAAATGAGGTGAACCCGTGCTCAAGATAATGGGGAGATCAAGTTGCCCATAATTGCAACAAACCATACCACAGAGACTCATAGTATTGAGTAGGGACTGGATTAGAATCCTTGGGGCTAATTTATCTTGTTTCAACGCAACGCTTGGTAGAGCAGGAACAGATGAAGAGCAAACAGTCGAGACTTTCCCTTCAGGACCAGTAGCCTTTGATTCAGCACAAGAGGAAAGAGGGAAAACAGACAACCAAAGGAGATAGTTGGAAAAGTGGATAAGCAGAATTTCAGTCTTGAGTCAGCACCAGACCATATTGGTAAATAATACAGGAGTAGTGAAATGGTAAAAAAAAAGCACTGCAGAGCAAGTATCAGGCAAGTTAATGCAGAGTCTCTGAGAAAATCACTTGTTCAGAATAGCTGCAGCACACAGACTACAAAGGGCCAATTGAGAGCAACATGTCAGTTTAAAGTGATGCTACCATGCAAGATCCATCTAATGGCCCATGAAGAAGGTGGCCCCAAGATTCCACAACTATCAGTCAAATTTAAGAGGTTTACTCTGGTTGCATGTAAATAAACAAGGAATTATTGTATGCATCAGCGGAACAGCTTGCACCATTTTTACTATATGTTCCTGAAGATCTGGGAAGTATAAGCACTGCCGATCACTACTTTACAAACATTCCCACTCCTATACAAATTTTACACATGCCCTCCAGATAATTCTCCATGTGACTTTAAACCAAAACACAGAAAACTTTGAGGAATTTTTTTTTGCCAGTGTTCATACAACCCTCCCACGCTCATGATGAAATTTCCTTTTTTTATGACTGGATTGTCCTGCTTTTCCCTTTTGTTCCCAGTATAAGATATGGCTTCTTTCAAGGCAGCATTCTCTCCTCCTGACTTTGTAAATGAATTGTATCCCCATTCTAACCTCCCCTATAATGGGCATAAACAGCAGAGGTAACAATGCGCTCTTAGAATAAACACAGCTGTGATGGCTGTGATTACGTGAATAATGAGCTTGAAATCTGCATTATCTCAGTAGTGACAAAGAAGCACCAATTACAAGTACTGCAGTGGCTCCAGCAATTGGTGCTGATTAGGTGCTCAGGGCAACGAGGCAATGAAGTGATATTTGCTCTTCAGTTTTTTAATGGAGCAAGGAAACAATAGAGGCAAAGCCAGGCCTTTAAAAACCTTGCACCGATTTGCTCAGAAGTAATAAATAATTTGTAATAAAGTCAGCTTGAGGAGCATGAAAAGAACCATTTGCTTATCTGGGGCCCAGACATCCATGTGGTCTCTGCCAGACACCTGCCTAACAGGAGTTCCCAATCTGCCAAGATTATCCCAAGAGTCGCGAGTTAAAGATTGATCTTCAGCAACATGAAAATATAATAGGACAATAAAAATGTTTTCTTTTTCTTTAAACTTGATTTTTAAGTCAAGGAACTGTCAATGGAAAGAACATGCCCATTTGACCAATGGTTGAGAATTACCTTGGCAAATAACAAAGAGTGTGCACATTCCATGTGCTGGAAAACTGGGAACTGCACAACAGCGAATCTACTGTGTGCCTACAGAGCCGGGTGACGATGGACCAGGTGGGATTAAGGTTATAGTAGTGGTGGAGGATAAATGGGAAGGATGGTGGCGGTGGGGGCACAGATGTGGAGGATGAAAGCGTTAGGGGATAGATGGGAAAGATGAGATGGTGAGGGTACTTGGGGAGGGTGACAGCCCTTTCCTCTGCTGTGGTGAAATTCATCAAGCAATTAGATAGATTCTAAGTCCAAAGTGTGGTGGGAGGTCACAAAAGGGACCTATCCAAGAGAGGTTAGGACTTCATGCATCATTAAGAAAGAGCGGTCATCACTAGACTCGAAGGAGACTGACTGTAAGAATTGTTCTATCACCAAGAGAACCTACTTGAAGTTGTCTCCCAAGGTCATATTTGACAGTAATGGACCTGCTATGGTAGGTATCTTTTTAGAAATGATGAAGCAGACCATACACGTGCTGTGAGGTATGTGCATGTATGGGCAGTGCGGCACACAGGCCACATGTGCATGGATGAGAATCACACGATGGCATCCAGACACAAGTTGCCCATCACTGGACACAACTGCCCATGTGTTAGCACACCATGAAATATCGGAAAGAAACATATGGACTTCACAATCTGCACTTTAAGTTTACAACTTTTTTTTTTAACCGAACACTTCTTCATGGATATTTATTTGCACAATGCTCCTCTTTACTGAGCTACAGAAAAGAATATTTAGGCCTTTTGCTCTTCCACTCATATTGAAAATCCTGGCACCAAAATAATCTTCCCAGAATCTGCATCAAAAATACTATAGATATTCTCTGTCAATATTGCCTTACTGTGGTTTAAGTCTGAGTGGGGCTAAAGTTTCAAGCCATAACAATGATTTAATAGGACATTGAATTATGGCATGTCAAAACACACTTTACAATGCATATTACAAAGACATAGTAAAATTACAGTAATTAGGATGGCATTTTGAAACATCTTTAATAGATGATCAAACAACATGTAATTATCTACGTGAGGTGCTGCTTCAAGAGGCAATCTCCATCATCAAAGATCCCCCACTATCCAGACCACGTCACCCTCTCGCAGCATGATTGGGCAGCAGGTAAAGATGCCTGAAGTTTCTCACCACCAGCCTCGAGAACAGCTACTTCCCTTCGATCTTCTGGTTCTTGAATCATCTGGCACAACTTTAATCACCACTTCAAACAACACTATGGCCACTTTAATTACTTCAGACTACAATGGATGTTTTTCTTGGTTCTAATTGTGTTCTTCTTTGTAAAAAATTGTGTATATTTTATGTTTAATTAACGTTTTTCTTCTGGACTGTATGCTGCTCATCTGATACTATGTGCCTGTGATGTTGTAGCGAGTAATTCTTTCATTACACATGTGCATAAGACAATAAACTTGAACCCGACTTTGACTTTTAATGTAGGCAGTGGAATCAGGGATACAGTTGTCAGTCCAGATCAAATGATTGTTATCAGTTTATCTATCTCTCTTATTAAGTAGGATGACCTGATACAGGCAGAGGTACAATATGTTTTTAAATGGGTATAAACAAATTTCAGTTGTGGGCAATGAGCTCTCCTGAGCTGTTGTCCTGACCCCTGCACAATAATCCAATTTGCTCGAAGTAAAAAAGGAAAGGAAAATGTATAAGTAAAGATAATTTAAGCAGGCCCATCTGAGCATTGATTGACAGTGCAAATCAACATACAGCGATCCCAAAAATAGATTTATCTCCCAGATCACCACAAAGTAAAAGAAGTGAGCTCTTCCACTGCAGGATCCTTGGAAAAAGGGAAGTCCTGTGATTGCAAACATGTGAACAAGTCCTGTGAAGTCTTCAAACATCAGTAGTCTTCCTCTAGCAGATACCTATGTTTATTAACACCAGTCTGCAGATTTATTGTCTTGCTTCAGTGCATCTCAGTGGGTAACAGAACTGAAGATATTTAGTTGCTAAGTGTGAGAGACACTTTGGCCATATTGTAATCTAGACAAGCATTTGCAACTATTCCCAAATGTTGTGGACCAGCATTGATTTCAGTTAGGATATCTTTCACATTTGTCTCTGATACTTAGTGGCATTCAATGCAGAGCCTATACCATCAAAATCCTGTAGGCCAACATCAAGATATGAATTAGCCAAACAAACTCTACAGTTACAAGAGATGTTGACCTGAATCTGGTTACCTGTGGTGACTCACTCACATCCTGATACCCCAAGTCTTCCCACCATCTACAAAACACAAGTCTAGAGTGTAACGAAATATTTTCTATTCCAAGGATGTGAAACTCCTACAGCATTCAAGAAACTCAGGCCAAAGTCACTCACTTTATGGACACCCCACACATCACTGCACAAATTCATTTCTCCCCCGCCCCCCCACTGGTGAACTAGGGCTGCTTTATATACCATCTGCAAAAAACACTCACCTCAGTTATTCAGGGAGCATTTCCCAAACCCCTAAATCCACAGCTCTTTGTAATCTCACGACCTCTTAAAGAAGGCAAGGACAAAGGCAGCAGGTAGACAGGAACATCACACTTGCAGGCCTCTTTCCAAGTTGGATTTGACCCAGGTTTGGAAATATATCACTAGATCTTCATCATCTCTCCGTTTAAATTCTGAAACTCCCAACCAATAGCATAGTGCAAGAAACCTCCACCAGAACTGTGGTAGTTCAAGTAATTTTCTTCTGTGCACCTTCTTAAGGGCAATCAGGATGGACTATAAATACTGGCCCTGGTGGCAATACCCATATTTAGAAAATAAATAAATAAATAAGAAAAAAATCATTACAACTGTAGTATGTGTGTGTATGTGAAGTGATTTTTCTGTGGTAATGGTGTAAACAGAGATTCCAGAATCAATACTTCTCTTAGAAATTCAGTGAGGAAGAATGAAATTGTTTGGAGGAAGTAATCTCATCGAATTCATTGTGGCACATTACAGGAAAAAGTAGATTTAAGGCTGCTGCAAGTTTAAAGTGGCTGAAAATTTGAAACAGCCTTGAACTGCTACAAAACCCCACAGGGTAAATAAACTATTGGTCAACCTGAGATCAAATTTGAACTAAGCCTATAAGTAACGCACTCAACAGGAGTTCAATTAACTTCAACCTATAAATGCTTATAAACTCACACCCAGTTAGTAGCGATCATTTCTATCTATAATATGAACATGATTCAATCTGTTTCCAAAATTCAGTTCCACTAACGCGCCATCACCACAAACAAATTTTTCAATAGTTTTTTTTAAACACTTGTCTTATAAGTAGATGGGTGGGGGGATATGTCTCTACCAAAGGAGGTGTAAAGCATTCCTTCCCTCCGCTAGCCTGATCACCTTTGTGCAATGTGTAACACCTGCTTAGCTGCCACCACC
The DNA here is from genome assembly GCF_030028105.1 of Mobula birostris. Classification (NCBI taxonomy): domain Eukaryota; kingdom Metazoa; phylum Chordata; class Chondrichthyes; order Myliobatiformes; family Myliobatidae; genus Mobula; species Mobula birostris. Next base: position 41,996,111 of record NC_092390.1, read on the forward strand.
CCGAAATCAGGGTCACGTGAAGCCACGGGCACAGGCGGTGATGGTCGTATGAGCAGCTGGTACATATCACAAGTTCTGGTTTTGCGACCACTGATGCCAGGCAGACAATCTCTGAAGAGTATTGTTAATGGCTTGGGTCACCTATCTTGTAAAGACACTGCCCAGAAGAAGGTGATGACAAACCACTTCTGTAGAAAAATTTGTCAAGAACATTCATGGTTATAGAAAGACCATGATTGCCCACGTCATACGACATGGCACATAATGAGGGAACCTTTAAGAAGCAGAAATCAGAATCCCTGGGTTTATTTGCATAAATAATATTCTTGTCTTAATTCTCAGATTCTTATCATCAAAATAAAAATACTTTTATGGCAAGAATAGTTTGTACTTCATTTTGCAATGCCTTTTTAACATATTAAGTAACTGTTCAGTTCTCAAGCATTTCAGCATTCCTATATGTTCTTAACCAACAGACCTCAGGTAGTCAGTATGCACAAGCACTCCTCCCTCGCCACCATCCTCAACACGAGTGCACCCCAGGACTGTGTGCTGAGCTCATTGCTGTACACTCTACTCACACTTGACTGCACAGCCAGACACCCAAGTAATTACATTGTCAAGTTCGCCAGTGACACAACAGTGGAGATGAGATAGGAGGTGAAAGAGCTCAAGGCCTGGTGTCAGGCAAATATCCTCTTCTTCAGTGTCAACAATACAAAGGAGATGGTTATCGACTTCAGAAGAGCTTGGATCACTTGCGCCCCTCTGTACATTGGTGGCTCAGAAGTGGAAACTGCAAGCAACTTCAAACCCCTGGAGGTGCACATCTCATACAACCTCTTACACTCTCAGAACACATCATATACAATCAGATAAACACACCAATACCTCAGCTTTCTGAGAAGACTGAGGATACCTGGAGAATGCACATCTATTCTCACCTCATTCCACAGATGAGCAGTAGAGAGCATCCTAACAAGCAACATCACTGCATGGTATGGAAACTGCACTGTGGCGGCCAGGAAGGCCCTAGCACCAGCCTACCCACCATCAAAGATTTATATACAGAAAGATGCTGGAAAAGAGCCAGTAACATCACGAAGGATACCACCCACCCTACTAATAGACTGCTTGTCCTACTCATATGAAAAAGTAGGCAACGTTGCATTCATACCATGACCACCAGACTCAAAAACAGTTATTTTTCCTGAGCAGTAAGTTGATCAGCACGACCAGCCAATAATCCACCCTCTGTGCCCCAATTACCACTGCTTTATCATTTCCTTTCAGTGTTAAAGAGCGATTTTTGGGTTTAGCACATTTACATTTAGCAAATGACTTCAGCCACCAATCTTCAAATGCGAATATAAATTGTAATTTAATTTAAAATGCAGCTCTGAACAATTGGTTCCTAGAAGCTTTAAATCACAGTCCAGACAATGGTGATTAAAATTCATTTATATGTCTGTGGTGTGGGTGTGAATTGGGAGGTGTGACATCTGTGTGTAGTTTCAAAGAAAGCATTGTGGATACAGTGTAAATATGGAATTGTCCTGTGATGTTTAGCTCTTAAAATATTGAGCCTAACTTTGGGCCAGCCAGATGTTTGCACCAAAAATGTCTCAATCTGATGCTGCTTTGTTGAATAAAGAGGCTGCTTTAACTCTACCAGTACTTTTCTCCGGTGACTTCATTCACGCAACAACATTATGGACAGACACTCCTATGCCTAGCAATACTTTATGGACATACAATTAATCTATGTTTATAAGATACAAGGGGTGATTGATAAGTTCGTGGCCTAAGGTAGGAGGAGTCAATTTTAGAAAACCTAGCACCTTCATTTTTCAACATAGCCCCCTTCTACATGTACACACTTAGTCCAGCGGTCGTGGAGCATACGGATCCCTTCTTTGTTGAAGTGGTCCACAGCAGGGATGATTGATAAGTTCGTGGCCTAAGGTAGAAGGAGATGAGTTATACAGCTCTCATTACATGCACGTGCAGTTCAACTCTTTGAGTGAAAATGCAGAAAGTTTGAAGTTAATAACTCATCTCCTTCTACCTTAGACCACAAACTTATCAATCACCCCTGCTATGGACCGCTTTCTGGAGGTCCAAGACGCCAACTTCTACAAAGGAGGGATCCGTATGCTCCACGACCGCTGGACTAAGTGTGTAAATGTAGGAAAAATAAATGTGCTAGGTTTTCTAAAAAAATTGACTCCTTCTAACTTAGGCCACGAACGTATCAATCACCCCTCATATGTAGTTATATTTATTGTGTTTTTATTATAATCATGTTTTTTTTTATCTTATTGTGTTTATTGTGCTGCATTAGAGCAGAGTAATAATTATTTCATTCTGTTTTATACTTGTGCACTGGAAATTACATTAAACAATCTTGAACTTGAATTAGAATTGAATGTCTAGGTTATCTTGCTCCTAGCTTTCATGTGGACTAAATAAAACCCATGAATCTGAAGCATTTAGTTTTTTGTTACATAAAAAGTGAATGAAAAAAATTTGCTGGTGAACACAGCAGGCCAGGCAGCATCTCTAGGAAGAGGTACCGTCGACGTTTCGGGCCGAGACTCTTCATCAGGACTGGCCCGTCACGGCCCGAAACGTCGACTGTACCTCTTCCTAGAGATGCTGCCTGGCCTGCTACATTCACCAGCAACTTTTATGTGTGTTGCTTGAAATTCCAGCATCTGCAGATTTCCTCGTGTTTGCAATGAAAAAATTTGATTGGATAACTTTGGTTGGATAACTTTGGTGAATATTTGTAACTTAGTAATACAATTTGATGAGTTTCATCCACTCCCTGGTGAAAAGAAATTCTTCTAGCCTAAGTTATTTCACTGCATGCAAATGCTACCAAAATATTACACTTCTTTCTACTGTAATGTTTGCCAGTAAGTAAAATTATACCTTCTCTGTTTTCCTCTTTTTGTTCTAAGGTTCTTTTTTACCAATATTTTTCTTGCATTTATTTTCATATTCATTAAGATTGTCTGTGTATTATACGGTCCACTGCATAGATATCACCATGTTCAACTCCCCAGGTGATGTTATTCAGTAGATTACAAATCAGAACATTACTGGTCAGGGATAGTAAGCATACTATTTTCCCATTTGTTATGAAACAAAAATAGTGACATTTCACTTTAAAAAGTTAATATATACAGACGTTCCACCTTCCCCCATTCCTCAATACCCCTGTACAACCACCTGGGTGATGGAAATCTGCCTTTACAGAATTCACAAATCACTGGCAGAAAATACTGAGATATGGAATAAAGTTGCTCACTTGGAATTTATGTGGAAAATCTAAATGAATAAACACAACTTTTTTTTCAACTTACATTGCTCAACGCATGCACAAATAACGTATCTTGACATTACAGAAAATTGCAATACAAACCACTTTTTAGGACTGCAACTCCCCCTCCAGCCAGAACATGGGGCAGCTTGTAACTGTATTAATAATATCAGGGCGAGAGGACAGTACATTTACATATAGGGGGTAAGTGCTGCATATGCTGATATAAATGATTTCAATGATATTTGCATACAGTGGCTTACTGAATTTCATCACCTTCCCCTACTTTTTTTTATTTGATTTTTTGTAAATTGCAAAATTATATTGTAACATCAATATTAGCAACAGTTTGGTTTTCTTGAAAATGACAAAGAACTTGCATTTGTGAAGCAACTTTATAGCAGCAAAATCATTCCAATTCTTGAGTGTGTTGTTAAACCAGATGTTAAAAGCAAGTACTTACTGGAAGAGAAATAAAGCACAGTAAAACATGTGCACTGCAGCACCTACCTCTATAACACCTTTACAATCCAATCTGAAGTTAAAATCACCAAACAGGAAATGTGGCACCTTCTCATATCGTTGGTCGGTGATCCTAGGGTAAAAACAGGGAAATTCATGTTCCATTTTCCATATCATTTCAGCTCAATTTCATTTGTTTCGAATAATTTAAGGTATAAACGCCATCGAGTGGCTTCCTGCCAAAAAGTGCAGAACCAGGGAGTTTTTCCTTAAATATGAACTTTGGATAAAACAAAATTCAATATTAAAGTAAGTTTGGAGCAGATCTTCAGCTGCCTGGAGACTGTGGGCTACTTGTGCTTGCTCCCTCATGTGTGGGCTTGTGGACAATCTTCTGCTGGATCCCCATATCACAGTACATCAGTTGTTTCAATACAAGAATTATGTCAGAGAGCACAGCTGGCTGCACTGCTGGAGAGGTTTTGACAGCCGGTGAGGTCCAGTCTTCAAAACTCATCAAATCTGCTGATTTGCAATAAAAATTTTAAAAGTATTAAATTTTTACTGGAAGTTAAAAGACTAAAAACCGCACACTGACACCTTAAAACAATTAAAACATCAAAGTAAATTAAATAAAATACTCCATAAACTTTTCTCCTGGCAGCAGATTCTTCCTTATTCATGGAAAGAGGTTATTGTAACTTAACCGGGGTTTGGACTGATCAGTGGACAGATTTGGTTGAGGGCTAATTTGGAGTTTTTTGTGCAGTTCTGGTCACCTACCTACAAGAAAAATATCAATGTTTGAAATAGTAAAGAGAAAATTTTCAAGGATGTTAGAAACATAGAAAACCTACAGCACAATACAGGCCCTTCGGCCCACAAAGCTGTGCCGAACATGTTCTTACCTTAGAACTACCTAGGCTTACCCATAGCTCTCTATTTTTCCAAGCTCCACATACCCATCCAGGAGTCTCTTGAAAGACCCTATCATTTCCACCTTCACCGCCGCCGCCGGCTGCCCATTCCACGCACTCACCACTCTCTGCGTTAAAAACTTACCCCTGACATCTCCTCTGTACCTACTTTCAAGCACCTTAAAACTATGCCCTCTCATGTTAGCCATTTCAGCCCTAAGAAAAAGCCTCTGACTATCCACACGATCAATGCTTCTCATTATCTTGTAACACCACTATCAGGTCACCTCTCATCTTCCGTCGCTCCAAGGAGAAAAGGCCGAGTTCACTCAACCTATTTTCATAAGACATGCTCCCCAATCCAGGCAACATCCTTGTAAATCTCCTCTGCACCCTTTCTATGGTTTCCACATCCTTCCTGTAGTGAGGCAACCAGAATTGAGCACAGTACTCCAAGAGGGGTACGACCAGGGTCCTATATAGCTGCAACATTACCTCTCGGCTCTTAAATTCAATCCCACGATTGATGAAAGCCAATGCGCCGTATGCCTTCTTGACCACAGAGTCAACTTGCATAGCAGCGTTGAGTGTCCTATGGACTCGGACCCCAAGATCCCTCTGATCCTCCACACTGCCAAGAGTATTGCCAGTAATGCTATATTCTGCCACCATATTTGACCTACCAAAATGAACCACCTCACAATTATCTGGATTGAACTCCAACTGCCATTTCTCAGCCCAGTTTTGCATCCTATTGATGTCCCGCTGTCATCTCTGACAGCCCAGAGCAGGGTAAAGAGCCAGAGAAATCACCTCTGACAATGACCTGCTATTCTTCTGAGTTTAGAGAAATGAGGAAGCATGCAGTTTTTTGAGGGTTAGGGTTAGGGTTGAGGGCGGTGTTGGTGTGGGCTGGACTTCCACTGATGAAAGAGAGAAAATAGCTATAAGTAGAGTCTGGTCATTTAAAACAAGATGTATAAGAAATTCTTCACACAGAGAATAATAAATCTCAGAAATTCTCCATTTCAGAGATATGTGCAGCTTACATCATTCGATATATTTAAAGATAATAAAGTTTTGAAAGGTGAAGAAATTGATTGCTAAGGGGAATTACAGCCTGCACTAGACTGGCCATCATTGTATAGAATGACTGGGATGTCTTACTGGGGCGAGTAACCTACTCTGCTGAGACTTTAGGGCCTGAATTATAGGGATACATTGAATAGGTTAGAACTGTATTCACTGGAGTGTAGGAGACTAAGGGGAGATTTGATAGAGGGGTATAGATAGAGTAAATGCAACTAGGCTCTTTCCACTGAGATTGAGTGAGACTAGAAATGGAGGTCATGGGTTAAGTGTGAAAGATGAAATGTTTAGGGGAAACCTGAGGGGGAACTTCTTTACTCAGAGGGTGATCAGAGGGCAGAATGAGTTGCTAGCAGGAGTGGTGGATGCAGATTTGATTTCAGTATTTAAGAGAAATATGCATAAGTACATGGATAGGAGGGGTTTGGAGGGCTACGATCCCAATGCAGGTTGATGGGACTAGGCAGAAAAATATTTCAACATGAACGAGATGGGCCAAAGGTCTGTTTCTGTGCTACAGTGTTCTATGATTCTGTTTCCTGGCATGAGAGCTGGTAAGCCATGGAAATTCACTGCCTCATTGGACTTCATGAGGAGTCCACTGACACAGCACAGCCAATTTAAACCCCGTGCTGGACAGTGTGCCATAATATGTGGTAAGTCAAGGCATAAGTTGTGGCATCAGAGCAGAGGATTTGCCTCTTACATTGCCACCAGCTTCCTATTACTTAACATCATAATGTATACTCCAAAGCACATAACCAAAGTCTATCACATTAATACCAAAATGCCCAATGACTTGGTCAATTTTTAAATAGGTATTTGAAATGAGAAATTTGAAGAGACAGTAAGCTTAGAGAGAAAATTCCAGTGTAAAGCATTACTTGTTGACAACAATAAAGTACCAATAGAGTGGCTACTAAGTTCAATGTTCAAAGTAAATTTATTATCTAAGTACTATATATGTTACCATATACAACCCTGAGATTTATTTTCTTGTGGGCATTTACAGTAAATACAAAAAAAACCAAATATAATAATAAATAAATAACCAGTAAGTACTAAGAACAGGAGATAAAGAGTCATTGGAAGTACTTCTATAGGTTGTGGGAACAGTTCAGTGTTGGGGTGAATGAAGTTGAGTGAAATTATCCTCTCTGGTTCAAGAACCTGATGGTTGAGGGGTGATAACTGTTCTTGAACCTGGTGGTGTGGGTCCTGAGGCTCCTGTACTTCCCTCCTGATGGCAATAGTGAAATAACACCAAGGAAATCAAAGTTGCTGACGAATAAATTTGTTGATGACTGCGAGTTTAGTTACAAAGAAGAGCTGTAATGCTATGGAAACTGAGGGGAAGAATACAGAGTGATTTGAAAATATGGATAAACATTTTAAATAATGCATTACTTAAATGGGAGCTGTTGTAAGTCTGCAAGATCAGTGCTGTTAGATGAAACAGCATATTTTGAATGACAATATGCTGACAGATTATACCAAGATACATTTGTTAGGAATGCATTGAGTCATGTCTTCAGTGAATGAAGAGTTATCAATGACATTGTCAGCAGCAGATTTGCTGAAGCAAGGGCAGACTTGGGTAACGTTATTTGAGTGAAGGCAGCCGGACATAGTACTGGCAAGGCCAAATGATCTGAACATCACCTTGGCAGTAAATATAACACCAATATTTTAAATAGAACCACACTCTACATTTCAGGAACAACTTCTTCCCCTCTGCCATTAGGTTTCATGAACATTACCTCATTATTTTCTCACTTTTTATCCAATTTATTTTTAATATATTTCTTATTGTAACTTATCGTAATTTCTTATGTGTGGCACTGTACTGCTGCTGTAAAGCCACAAATATCATGACATATGTCAGTGATAACAACATATTTTGATTCTGATTCAGCCTAGTTGAATTATAATCAAGCAGGCTCTCTGACATTGTCCGGCATTATAGGCTGTCCCAAAGTTATGTATGTCTGACTTATGGAGGTCTCTACATATGAAGAAACTCCCACTATTCTCCTACATTCAAAAGTCTATGTACAAACGGTACATACAAACATACATTCCTATAAATAGCAGAACTATTTTCTGCTCTCTATCTCATCTTCTAGTAATTAATTTTTTTATCAGTCTTATATGGGTGTTTTGATGCCATTCATTGCAATACTGTGGATGTACAGTTACCATATTGAGCAATTTCTGCATATTTTCCAACTCGTGCATAAAATTTGACTTACAAAGATCTTTAAAAATTGAACCTGTTTGTTACCTCGGTACAGCTGTAACTGTATAGCAGTTTGCTTTCTTTACAGGTAATACAAAATGTTAAAACAAAACTACTGATTCACAGTGATCAAATAATTCAAAATAGCTTTTAAAAATTTTACAACACTCTTCACTTTTCCCAGTGCCTTGTCTATATTTTGAAGCAATGATGCTCACTCTTATTCTTTTTGCTGCTGTACTTAAAACTGAGGAGATGAATAGAGATCATATACAAGATATACTATTTTGAACTAGGTTCCTCACTTCTACCCTACTGCCCATATAATATAAACACGAGGCATTCTGCAGATGCTGGAAATCCAAAGCAACACACACAAAATGCTGGAGGAACTCAGCAGGTCAGGCAGCATCTAAGGAAATGGAGAAACAGTTGCCGTTTCCGACTGAGACCCTTCTTCAGGACTGAAAAGAAAGAGGGAAGACGCCAGAATAAAAGGGCAGGGAGAGGGAAAGGAGGCTAGCCAGAAGATGATCAGTGAAGCCACATGGGTGGGAAAAGTCAATGGCAGGAGAAAAAGGTATCTGACAGGACAGGAGAGTGGACCATATGAGAACAGATAGGGGGTGGGGTGGGGACCCAGGTGTAAGTGATAGGCAGGTGAGAAGAGGCAAAAGGCCAGAGTGGGGAATAGAAGAAGAGGGGAGCGGGAGGGAATTTTTTTTTTAAACGGAAGGAGAAATTGATATTCTTGCCATCAGGTCTGTATATTATTTACCCTCTGCCACCCTGAGGGGATTCGTGCCTTTTCAATTCTTTCGAGCACATTGTTGTTTCTTCAGAATCCTAAAAGTCGCACCAGTTTTCTTTTAACATGTTTCAGGTTCCCCTTGAATCTGTAGAACAGGGTTCCACTTGGCCTCTCCAGTGACACTGAATGAAGTTTAAGGCTAGGGACCAGCACTAGTCTGGTGTCAAGCCTCTTCTTCTTCACCCAGGCTCCAGGATACAATCACCATCATAACATTGCTTCACTGAGCACTATGATTGCTGGAAGGTGACACCAACCTCTTGAAATCCAGAGTAAAAATCACCAGTATAAAAATAACATCATACTCTTCAACACAATCACTGACACTAGCACACTTTGTATTTCGACAAAAGATGTCTGACAATTGTGAACTTCTTAAGTTAGTCATGAATACACTATAGCTATATTTAATGTGATACTGATCTTTATTAAAAATCTCATAATTTTGTAATTTTGTTTGTTTTTAGAGACCTCCCTGCATCTGGTTTGGCACATCGGGCAGCAATCTTGCCATTTCTTTAGCTTTTGTCAGTTTTACCAGGCTGAGTTGCTGGCTCCACGCTCAATCCAGCACGGATAGAAAGAGTTCAAGGAGTCGGCCGGATTCGAACCCAGGACATTTTGTTCTGAAGTCCAACACAGATACCACTACACCATGAGCACAGACTTCGTTAGTTTTCAATTTTACCTTGTATGACTACTTGTACATTTCATCAAAAAAATTGCAATTTTACAAATCAAAAATGTATATGCAACAACAACTTTGATTTTATGGAGCTTTTATGCATCTGAGTGTGGGAGTCAGAATTGGGTAAGTACACAGTTCCCTGTTTGATATAACATAGTTACCTGCCTGATGTAAGGGGAAAAATGACAATTTAAGTTTTAAACAGAAATTAAAACATTTCAAAAACAGGACATTATTCTAAGAACGTCTCTTCTGATTGATACAGATAAAACACTTTGAAATTTAGGGCTGGCTTTTCTAAAAGGGATAAAACCGAAGGCATTCAAAGAGATTTCTTCCTGAATCAACTGTCAAAGGACAGATGGTGCTACCGGAATAATGGAAGAGCTTAGAGACTTACGTTTTCCTCTCAATTCAGTGCTGCCAATAAACCATAAGCTTTTGAAAAGTCAAAAAACAGGACAAAAAACACAAAAGTAGCCATGTCAGACACTGCAGCGGTAAAACGACTGAGCGCAAAATCCTCTGATTTGCTATAACATTTCGTAGCCATTCTGTAAGAAGGATCAGTTGCCTTTTCAGTTAATTGCCATGCCTAATACGATAGCCTGTATCATTCAATTGTTCTAAGTCAAGGTATCAGCTGCAGGTCAGAAGGTAACATTTTGTTTACAAGATTATTTCCTGAAGTACTTATCTGGCATTCCCTGTGAAAGTTGACTTTGCTTTTTGTAGAGGAAGAATTGGGAATAGAAAATTATCCACAGTGGCTGGAGTTGAATGACTTTAGGTGGGAGGTCTGAAAGCTGCCTGCCATGACACCCAGCAGGATGCCTTATTAGCTGCGTCATCACAGTTCATTCAAGCAAACCATAACAGTGTCACCAACATTCCCACACAAAGACAAAGTTCTTCACACAGTCTATAAACATGCTTCTCCTGGCCAATTCATCCCAGGCTGACATCAGTGAAAAGATTTTAAAAATAAGCTCCATCAAACAGACTGAATGAGGTGCCGATTCTTCAAGCCTGCTAAGAAGAGATGTTCTGGGGGTCAACACATAATTTATCACTGCTGAGAAGAGTTTATTCTTCCAGTTTTCCTGCTTGGTAATGATTTTAGGCAAATTGGTATCTGCCATAACAGATTTTTGAAATGCAATATGAAGCTGTTAGAAAAGTGGGTTTTGTCGAACTGTCACTAATTTTTATTAAGCACTTACACTGTAGAATGTTCAAACAAAAGGGAAATTTACATACATTCCATATGAAATGGAAGTCTCTGTGACCTCCCAAAGCACAGAATCCAGAACAGAAGTCACTAGGAGCAATGCAAACTAGCGCTAAAGGTCACAGGAAGGTTAGTGAACACAGTGGAGAAGGACAGATACAGTCAAAAGTAGCTTCAGCTCTGCCAATTACCCTGGTGGTAAGAATTTTTTTATTTTGGCCATCAAGTTAAATATACAAAAAGGTTGCAATAATTCTGAAACAGTGGCAGCCAAACCACTTAGTACTTATCTGTGCTATTGTTCTGCACCATAATTCACACAATTGAATGTTGAAATCTAGGAGTCAGTGAAGTACTTTATTAAGCAGATATTTTCCAGTCCCATGGTACTTGGGTGAGATAAGTTACTGCTCTGCCTATGGAGTAATTCAGTGATATCTAATTTAGTTGCCTGAATTTAGGAGGCAAAGTGCCTTCCTCCCTGAGTCAAAGCATCAGCCAGGCTCAGGGAAATCCTTCTGGCTCGCATGCTTTTTGGTCTCAGAAGGTAGGGACAGTCTCCTGTGCCTGATGGAAATTAACATTGGGCTGTGTTTGAGGCTGGAGGACGAGTATGACAGGTTTCTGGAGAAGCAATAGGAAATATCAGGAACACTTATTAAAATTATTTTCATCAGGCATATTGGTCAAATTACTGAAAGAGCAAATGTGTACATGCCATTAAAAATCCTGTCATATCGGTTCTGTAAGTAAAAGTGGATCTAAATTACTGGGGTGAATACAAGCAAGAATTGTGATGAAATTTGGTCTTTGTTCTATTCTGAGGGTTTTTGGTGGTAGAGGAGCAGATCATTTCTGCCTTAGACCTTTGGAAACAGAGGGCAGAATGAGGCATATGACTGGGTGAAGCCACATGTACATTCTACGCTCCCCCAACTATCCCTGCCATGCCAAGTTCTTTTCTTGCTGTCCATAACAGACGACAATTACATAAAGTGGGTATTGTATAAAGTACTTCGAGCTGGCAGAAATGGGGCCTGTCACAAGTTGATTACAAAATCATCTGAAACATTATGTGACTGGTTTTGGGAAAATTAGGTTTTTGGAAAGGAAGTTCTTTAATTCACTGAATTGTAAGCCCTTCCCTCACAGATAATCTAGTGCTTTATTAAAATATGTTTCCCCCTAGAAGTTAGATGAGGTTACATGTATAAATGTCAACTGCTGACAAGTCCTGTTACTCCATTTTTTCAGTGGCAGAGTACGATGATGGATGTTTGGCGCTCAACTGTTCTGAGGTAAGAACTTACTGTTAGTAATCACAGCATTCTGATGACATTCCTCTGTAACTATTTCAAATAGGTTAATACATCCATTGATGGAGCAGACAGAAAGATGTCAGAGGAATGTGTCACATATTCATCTATTATTCTTGCCTACAGGAGCCACTAACATTTAATGTTTAATTCATTTCAGTCATCCACTATCTACTTCAGCCTCAGAGATCTATGCTGCTAGTTACTTCCTACAAGACATACCTCTCACCTGACAATATTCGCCAGTCACAACACATTCAGGAAAGAAACAAGCCACTTTGCTCAACAGATCCATGCCGGCTTTTACACCTACCACCTAGTCTCTAGCAATTAGAGCAACACACACAAAATGCTGGAGGAACTCAGCAGACCAGGCAGCATCCACAGAAAAGAGTAAACAGTCGATGTTTCAGGCCAAGACCCTTTATCAGGACTAGCAATTAGAAATGTGATGCCGAAAATTTTCTTCACTCGGTGGACTATGAATCTTTAGAAATCTCTTCTTTTTATCCAATCTCATGAATACTTTCTATGTCAAGCTTTCTCTTCAATTCATCAATACTTAATTTGTTGTGGTGAATTCCACATTTTTATCACTCTCTGAATAAAAAAACTATTCTCCCACATTCGCTTTTGGATTTATTAATACCCAATTTATATTTATAGCCTCTAGTTCTGATCGTCTCAGCAAATGGAAATATGTGACTATTCCTTCTAAAGTCTTTTAAATCTTCAATCAAGTCATCCCTCAGTCACTCTTCTTCTAATGAAAAATCACCTCTGCCTATTTGGGATTTTCCAGTAAAGACAGCCACTATTTTCTTATGGCACAGCGAATCTGGTCTTTTCTCCACCTTTTCATCATTTATACAGTTGTGCTAGAAACTTAGTGAACTCTTTAGAATTTTCTCTATTTCTGCATAAGTATGACCTAAAATGCAGTCATATCTTCAGATAAGTCCTAAAACTAGATAAAGAGAACCTAATCAAATAAATAACACAAAACATTTTACTTGTTCATTTATTTATTGAGAAAAATGATCCAGTATTACATGTATGTGAACCTTTGTTTTCAGTAACTGGTGTGACCCAGCAATAACTTCAACCAAATATTTCCGGTAACTGGTTGATCAGCCCTGCACATCATCTTGGAGAAATTTGAGACCATTCCCTCATACAAAACTGTTTTAATTCATCAATATTTCTGAGATACCTGGCATGACCAGCCCTCTTCAGGTTATGCCACAGCATTTCAGTTGGGTTAAGATCTGGACTCAGACTTGGACATTTCAAAACATGAATTTTCTTCTTTTTAAACCATTCTGTTGTTGATTTACTCTTGTGTTTCAGATCATTGTCTTGTTACATCATCCAACTTCTATCAAACTTCAGGTGATGGACCGCTACCCTGAAATTTTCCTGTAAAACGAATGGATACAATTTTGAATTCATTGCTCTCTCAACAGTTGCAAGCTGTCCAAGCCCTAAGGCAGTAAAGCAGCCCCAAGCCATAATTGCTCATTCCACCATGCTTCACAGTTGGGATGAAGTTTTGGTGTTGGTGTGCAGTGCCCTTTTCCTTCCAAACAGCACTGTGCATTTCTGCAAAAGTTCAACTTTTATCTCATTTGTGCACAGATTATTGTCCCAGAAACTTGAAACATGCAGCAAAGCTTTTTTTGGACAGCAATGGTTTCCTTCGAGGTACCCTTCCATGAACACCACTCTTGTTCAGTGTTTTCTTACAGTGGACACATGAACAGGGACCTTAGCAAGTTCTAGAGATTTCTGTGGGTCTTTTGATGTTACCCTTGGGTTCTTTCACACCACCTTCAGCATTAAATGTTGTGCTCTTGGGACCCACTCATAGGGAGAGTAGCAACAGTCCTAAAATTTCTCCAATTGTAGACAATTTCACTTACTGTGGACCGATGAACACTCGGGTCTTTCGAAATGCTTTTGTAGCCTTTTCCAGCTTCATGCATCCCTACAATTCTTCTTTAAAGTCCTCTGAAAGTTGTTTTGATCCAGGCATGGTGTACATAAATAGATTTTTCTTGAGAAGAGCAGGCTCTGTCAGTAACCTGACTACCTGTGTCTTTTTTAAAGGCCGGGGCACCTCCATAACCCACACCTCCAATCTCAACTCATTGATTGGAACACTCGACTCCAAATAACTTTTGTAGAAGGCATTACCCCAGAGATTCACATACTTCTTTGAACCTAGACTGCGATTGTTTAAATGGTGTACTCAGTATTGGTGAGAAGAAGTAGAATTGTTTGTGTGTTTTTAGCTTAGGCAGATTATGTGTGTCTATTATTGTGATTTAGATGAAGATCAGACCACATTTTATGCGTAATTAATGCAGAAAACCAGGTAACTGCAAAGGGTTCACAAACTTTTTCTGGCAACTGTATATCATCCTTCCCCATTGGAGTTGCTTTTTGATAACTGGACACAATCTTTAAATTTGTCTTTAGTAGTTTCTTGTGGACAAAATGTCTGTTTTGGAGTTGATGTCATGTACATGAAAAACTGTCCCTCAACGTCAGCAGGACAAAGGAATTGGTTGTTGACTTCAGAAGGAGTAGCGGACCGCACGACCCAATTTACATTGGTGGTGTGCAAATGGAACAGGTCAAAAGCTTTAAGTTCCTTGGGGTCAATATCACAAATGACCTGACTTGGTCCAACCAAGCAGAGTCCACTGCCAAGAAGGCCCACCAGCGCCTTTACTTGCTGAGAAAACTAAAGAAATTTGGTCTGTCCCCTAAAACCCTCACTAATATTTATAGATGCACCGTAGAAAGCATTCTTCTAGGGTGCATCACAACCTGGTATGGAAGTTGTCCTGTCCAAGACCAGAAGAAGCTGCAGAAGATCGAGAACACAGCGCAGCACATCACACAAACCAATCTTCTGTCCTTGGACTCACTTTACACCGCACGCTGTCGGAGCAGTGCTGCCAGGATAATCAAGGACACGACCCACCCGGCCAACACACTTTTCGTCCCTCTTCCCTCCAGAAGGCGGCTCAGGAGCTTGAAGACTCGTACAGCCAGATTTGGGAACAGCTTCTTTCCAACTGTGATAAGACTGCTGAACGGATCCTGACCCAGATCTGGGCCGTACCCTCCAAATATCCAGACCTGCCTCTCGGTTTTTTTTTGCACTACCTTACTTTCCAGTTTTCTATTTTCTATTTATGATTTATAATTTAAATTTTTAATATTTACTATCGATTTGTAATCGAGGGAGCAGGAAGCGCAGAATCAAATGTCGCTGTGATGATTGTACATTCTAGTATGAATTGTTTGGCGACAATAAAGTATAAAGTAAAGTAATAGAGATGTGTTGCAGCAAGTAATTAGAGGCCATAAGATATAGAGGCAGAATTAGGCCATTTGGCCCATCGAATCTACACCATTTCACCATGACTGGTCCATTTTCCCTCTCAGCCCCATTTCCTTTCATGCCGCGACTAACCAAGAATCTATCAGTCCTTGCCTTAAATATACCAAATGACTAGACCTCCCTCCACAGCCGCCTGTGGCAACAAATTCCACAGATTCACCACTGTTTGGCTTAAGAAATTCCTCCTCATCTCTCCTCTATTTTGGGGCTATGTTCTCTGGTCTTAGACTCCCCCACCATAGGAAATATCCTCTCCAGATCCACTCTATCAAGGCCTTACAATATTCCAATTAGGAAAGCAATATTGGCCTTCAAGGAGGTTGGAGTTTAGAATTAGAAGTAACATTTTTTATAATTGTACAGGATGTAGATAAGGCTGAACCTGGAGTACACATTACAGTTTTACTCCACTTATTTAAGAAAGGGTATAGGAAGCATTCCAGAGAGATTCACTAGGCCATTTCTTTGGATGAGGTGGTTGTCCTCTCATCAAGAGCTGAAAATGTAAGATTTGTATTCTTTGAAGTTTAGAAGAATGAGGGGTGACCTTACTGAAATGTATAAAGGAAAAGAACAGGGTAGCTGCTGAAAAACACACAGGTAATGCTGGAGGAACTCAGCAAGTCAAGCAGCATGGAAATAAACAGCCGGTGTATCGGATCGAGGCCCTTCATCAGTACTGGAAAGGAATGGGGGCAGAAGCCAGAATAAGGAGGTGCAGGGGTGGTGAGGGAGCAGAAGCAGTACAAGCTAGAATGTGATAGGTGAATCCAGGTGAGGGCAAAAGCGGGAGGGTGGCAGAGGGAAGGGATGAAAGGGAATGAACGTGAGAAATGGGATGTGATAGGCGGAAGAGGCAAAGGGCTAAAGAAGGAATCTGAGAGCAGGGTACAGTAGACAATGAAATAAAGGGTGGGAAACAAAAGGAAGTGATGCGCAGATTATGGGGGCGGGGGATGGGAAAAGAAGGGGTGAGCGGTCCACCAGAAAGAGGGAAAACAAAAGGGGTGGGGGTAGATGTTGAGATATTTTTCAAAATTGAGAGAGCTGGGGTAGACCTGAGAAAGGGGACACAGAGGGTGCCACAATAGTGTAGTGCACAATGTGTAACAGTGCCAGTAACCTGGGTTCAATTCCCACCACTGTCTGTAAGGAGTTTCTATGTTCTCCGTGTGACTGTGTGGGATTCCCCTCACTGTCTAAAGATGTACCGGTCGATAGGTTAATTAGTCATTGCAAATTGTCTCATGATCAGGCTAGGGTTAAATTGGGGGTTGCTGGGTGTCGCAGCTCAAAATTTCAGAAGGGCCTATACTACACGATATCTTAAATAAAATTTTTTTAAAAAAAGTTACAAGGGGGCATACTTTAAAAGTGATATGCATAGGAATTGTGTAGACCAAAGGAGGGGAATCTGTGATATTACCTCCTCCAGATGGTCATGCTGACCAGATTACCGAAGGTAGTTAAAGAGCAGGGTTATAACATTCAGAAAGAATGTGGAAATGAGAAGAGGTGTTAAGGTAAACACAAGAGATTCTGAAGATGCTAGAAATCCAGAGTAACACGGACAAAATGCTGGACAGGCTCAGTGGGTCAGGCAGCATCTATGGAAGGGAATAAACAGCCAACATGTCAGGCTGAGATCCTTCGTCAGGACTGGAAAGGAAGGGGGCAGAAGCCAGAATAAGACATTAGGAGGAGCGGAGGTAGTACAAGTTAGAAAGTGATAAGCGAAACCAGCTGTGGGGGAAGGTAGGTGGGTGGGGGAGGGGTGATGATAGGTGGAAAAGGTAAAGGGGTGAAAAATAAAGAGCCTGATAGGAGAGAAAGAAAAGGAGGAGGGGCACCAGTGGGAAAAGATGGGCAAGTGAGAAGAGAAGGGGTAAGGGGGAGCCAGAATGGGAAACTGAGAAAGAGAGAAGAGGGAGGGAGCAGAAATTACTGGAAACTAGAGAAATCAAGCTTCATGCGACAGGTTGGATGTTATCACCTTTACTGCTATGATGAGCCGTTCTCTAGCCTGAGAGCGACCTCATCATGGCAGTAGAGGTGTTAAGGTCTTGGGCAGATTACTTTTGTTGAATGACCAGACAAGTTTGTGGGGACAACCGGTCTACTTGTGCTACTATTTCCATATATTCTTATGTTCTGAGAGTGGTGACTAGCTGACTAAACATAGTATTTTGATTGAGTTCTCTTGCAACTGCTTTTGTTACAGTAGAGGTCCAGCATATGATTCAACAATCATCATATAGCATAAAATATGATCAACGTAATTCCAGGAAATTGTTAATTGTCCCATGGCAATTTACTGCTAACTGCAAAATAGCAGCAGTGCTCAGTCTAGAAAAAAATGAGAAAGGCTGACGCAGAACTCAATAACTCACCTGATGGTTTAAAAATAATAGACCTGCATCACTCTTTAAATGCATAACACTTATGAAACAAACCATTAGTTTATTAAATCAGTTCTAAAGATCGGTTTAAGTAGTTACAACATTTCAAAGTTTTTGGAGACTGTATAAGTGAAGAAAACTGGCATGATTCCCAAAGCACTAAAAACAATTGTGTTGATTTTGAGGAAATGAGAATCTGAAAATGGAATGAATCAAGTTACTGCCCATAGCTTTTATGCTATAATAATAATTACATGTAACAGCCTTGTAATCCAATCTATATCACATTTAATATTGCAGAATTGATAACAGCACAAGGGGAGGCCATTTGACGAGAGCAATCCAAGCTGTGCCATTCCTCAGCTCTTCCTACAGCAATCTTCCTTCCATGAAATATTTGATCAATTGTCATCAAAATGAATGATTGATTATGTGTCCAACAATTTTAATATGAGATCTTGAACATTCAACAATATACAACCTCCTAGACAGAGAGAAGACGTAGCAGAGTGGATAGTGAAGGTCTAGCTCCCCTGCAGGAGAACCTGTAGTTACAGATACACTCAGTGTTAAGGGTATTATTATATACTTAGCCCGTGACAAAGAGACATTTCTTCATTGAATGAATTATGAACCATTGGAACTCTCAGCCCAACAGATGCTCAATCATTGTGAACATTTAATTCAAGAAATCAAAGGAAAATTGGGGGAAAAAAAGGAGATGAGGTGAAGGATCAGGCATGATGTTATTGAATGACAGAACATGTTTAGGATGCACATAGCCCATTACTGTTTCGATAACTTACTGCATTATATGAAGAACTGCACAATATACAATATACAAAATCCAATATACAATATAGGTTAATTCCAATTTGCATGAAATGTAAAGGCTTTTTCCTACATCTGTAAAACCTCCTGAATTATGGAAAATGTAAATATTATAATGTGATATTTGAACAGCTTAGATTTATGCAAAGAAAGTAATATTTGGCTAATCTATTGCAGTTCTTTAAGGATGTAACTAGCAAAATAAATAAGGTGGAACCTATGGATGTTTTGCACTTGGATTGTCTGAAGATTCTTGATCTCACACAAGAGGAAGATGAACAAGGTTATGGAACACAGAATCAGGAGAAATATACATGGATAGAAAGATCGTTAGCACACAGAAAGAAAAGAATGGTGATGAATTGATCATTCTTGAGTTGGTCAGCTTGGAACCCAGCTACTAACAACCTATATCCACACTTTTGTCATGTTTCCAACAGACCCAACCACTAATCATAGCCACTACTTACTCTTGTATATACTGCACCAGAAAATGTGGATCCTGGATTGGCCTCCACAGCCACCTGAGGACCTACCAATAGACATCCCTTAGGAGAACATTGTAGTCGATTTGAATGATCGCTCTACTACTACCACATATTTCCAAGCCTGCTGATAACGATATTAAATTAAGTGGAAATTATGAATACAAAAAGGAGACAAAGGGGCTTCAGGAAGATGTGTGAAAACACAGGAAGATGGAACATAATGTGGAATAAAGTGAAAAATACCGGTAGATTGGCTTTAGGAATGGCAAGTTATGAGGGGAGATAGAATAAACTGGAACTATATTCTTTAGAGTTTAGAAAAAAATTAAACTGCTAATTCTTAAAGTGCTTGATGCATGCTTCTTCTGACTGAGAGGTTTAAAACTGGAAACACAATTCTCGAAGTATGTGTTGACCTTTTAAGAGTGAGAAATGAATCCACCAATTTTAATATGAGATCTTGAACATTCAACAATATACAACCTCCTAGACAGAGCGAAGATGTAGCAGAGTGGATAGTGAAGGTCTAGCTCCCTGTAGGAGAACCTGTAGTTACAGATACACTCAGTGTTAACGGTGAAATGGAAATATTATAATGTAATACTTGAACACCTTAGATTTATGAAAAGAAAGTAATATTTCCAGGAATGTCCTCTGATGAATCTTTGGAATTCCCTATTCCAGAAGTTTGCAGAGGCTTAGTCACTAAGTACATTGATACATATCTGAGTATGAAGGGAATCAAAGGATATACTGCTAGTGTCACACTGGGCAGGGGCATGGGAGCAAGTGTGGACCCAAATGCAAGACACATCTTGAGAGGCTACTTAGATTTAGTTTATTGTTCGATACCAGCAGAGCAAGGCAGGAGCAGGAAATAGCGAACTGGACAAGGGCTCAGGACTATGACTAGGCTGGGACCAAAGGTCTGGGCTTGGACTTGGAATCGGCTCCCAGATCTAGAGGAGACATGAAGAGGCTAGGGTATGGACTCCGAGCCCGAGACTGGGCAAGGACCCAGTACCTGGGTCTTGCCTCGGGCTTGGACCCCAGAACCAGGCATGGACATGACATGGGCTAGGGAGAGGAGAAACATGGAAAACAGAGCCTCGGTCTCAGGAGAGCAGGTACATGGAACCATGGACACATACACAGAACAGAGAGCCGGGACTCCTCCTTGGGAACAGGACATAGGGCCGGGACTCGCACACAGAACAGAGAGCCGGGACCCCTCCTTGGGTACAGGTCATAGGGCTGGGACTCATGACCCTCCGTGGGGCAATGGCAAGACGGCCAGACTTACCTCACGGAGGCAAGGACAAGACAAGACAAGACATGACCCCCCCCCCCCCCCCCGCGGGGCAACGGCAAGACGGCCTGACTTACCCCACAGAGGCGAGGACAGGACAAGACAAGACATGACTCCCCGTGGGGAAACGGCAAGATGGCCTGACTTACCCCACGGAGGCGAGGACAGGACAAGACATGACCCCCGCAGGGCAACGGCAAGACGGCCTGACATACCCCACGGAGGCGAGGACAGGACGAGACATGACCCTCCATGGGGCAACGGCAAGACGGCCTGACTTACCCCACGGAGGTGAGGACAAGACGGGACAAGACACGACTCCCTGCGGGGCAACGGCAAGATGGCCTGACTTACCCCACGGAGGTGAGGACAAGGCAAAACAAGACCACCACGAATGAACACCAGACAGTACCTATCTAGCTCCGGTGATGGAACTAGACCGAAGTGCAGGCAGGGGCTGCAGACGAGGGCTAGAGGCGAGAGGGGCAGAGAAGGGATTCAGACAGGGGGGTAGAACAAGAATCACAGACCGCCAGAGCAAGGACTTGACGTGGTACTTGGATGCCGCCGGAGCCAGGACGTGGTGCTTGGGACCTCCGGGTAGTGCCGAGCTCTCAACACGGCCCAGGAACAGTAGACAGCGGCTCTTGATTCTCTCCGGCGGGTTAACTGATGGACCCACCTTGATGAGGAAACTTTGCAGGCTTGCTTCGGCAAGGTAACTGGACAGGGTTGCTCCGGTGAGGAAAGGCGAATTACCGGCACTCGCTTCCGGCGGAGACAAGGCTTGCTCTGGCCAGATGACATTGGCACGCCGTGACTTTGCAGACACTCCCGCACCAAACGGCTGAAAGCCAGAGACTATAAACTACCGGTTCAGCCGAGTATTAATTGGCTCTAATCACCAAAGTCGAGGGACATGGGAAAACAGGGAATCAACGGTCCGGATCATAACAGGAACAAGCTAAATTTAATGGGACCCCGATCCGGACCATGACAGCTAGTCTGGAAAATCATGCTGAGAAAGAACCACAGCGCAGCAGCATAGTGGTTAGCATAACACGATTACAGCAGCAGCAACCCAGGTTCATTTCTAGTGCTGTCTGTAAGGAGTTTGTACCTTTTCCTTGTGACTGTGTGGGCTCTCTCTGGGTGCTACAGCTTCATTCCACATTACAAAGACGTATGGATTAGTAGGCAAACTGGTCACATGGGTGTAATTGGGGCAGTGGGAACTTGTTGAGCTTGTTACTGTGCTGTATCTCTAAATAAAAATGTTTTAAAAAGCCATGATCTTGATGATCACTGCCCTATAAACACGCTTCTTTATCAGTAAGTTAGATATGTATCACCAAATGCAGAAGTTTTGATTTTGCGGTTGCAATGATGACAAGCTACTTGCCAGCATTATACTATGCAATTAGCAGCAATGTTTAGAGTACACATATACACTACTTTATTACACTTGCTCATTAGTGCAAATCAACCAATCGTGGCAACAACGCAAAGCCTAAAAGTATGCAGGTATGGTCAAGAGGTTCAGTTGTTGCTCAAACTAAACATCAGAATGGGGAAGAAATGTGATCCAAGTGACTTCAACCGTGGAGTGATTGTTGGTGCCAGATGGGGTTGTTTCAGTATCTCACAAATTGCTGATTTCCTGGGATTTTCATGCATAACAGTCTCTAGAGCTTACAGAGAATGGTGCAAAAGGTAATGAACATCCAGTGAACAGCAGTTCTTGGGGAGAAAGGTCAGAGGAGAATTTCAAAGGTATAAACTAATTTTAGGAGGTGATCATATCCTCACTTTTGGAAATTATATCATGTTAATTCTTGGACTAGAACTTGTTCCTTTTAATGGTTTCATCCTCATATCAAAGATGAAATTCTATAAAATCACTGGGAGTTAGGGAAGCACTGCCCGTAGTATAAATAAATTTATTCTATAAAGCATACTATTGTTTTTCCTATTGTTACATAAGAAATGCTCTTATGTAATTTGGAATACATGGTTAGAAGAAAAATTTTGTTGCCTTAACTACCTGAGCTGGAATTTTAACTGAATGTAATCACAAAACTGCAAGCGCTGGAAATCTGAATTAAAAACAGAATAAAATTGGAAATACATGTCATGCAGAAACAGAGTTAATATTGCAGGTCAACTCCATTTCTCTCTCCATAGAAGCTTCCCGACAAGCTGAATATTTCTGTCCTTTTGTTTTTGTGACACACACTGAAGCAGTGAAGGGGTTTATGTTGAACACTGACACCGGTATAATTTAGAAAGAAGGAACCGCTAGATATTCCACACAGGCTTTCAAATAACAATGAATCCTTTGCAACTGCACTGGGCTTTTATTTAAAAATGGAAGTTTCTTCATTCTCCCTTTTTGCTGGCACCAGGAAGTACAATGGAAATCTACAACCAATAGCCAGTAATTAGCTTAAGTCTCACTAGATGATAAACAAGTTAATTTGTGAATGACAGGCACGATGTACATAGCACATAGTTAATCACCAATCCTTTGTTCTTACTGCCAGTTTGGCAAATACCATCAGCACAAAAATTCAATTGATTGACAAGCTCCAGCTTTATAGATAGCACACCCGCTGAATCTCACTCACACATTTTCACAATTTATTTCCCTCACAAGAAGGATTATTATTAGGACATGTGTAATCTGGTGTAGTGCATCTTTTCTGCTTCCAACAAATTTGTTTCCCGATTATGCAGTATTGGGATTGCAACCCTACGAACAGCTCGGCTGTTGCTACATTACTATTCTAGATGCTGAAGCAAAGCTCAGATTCACTTCAGCATTCTCAACTTTTCACCTTGAATCTTACAAGCTATGATTGAACATGAAACTATTAACCCCGGACTTCTGCTCGTATTTGCCATATGAAATTAGACTAAAACAGTGTTTGATGCCAATGGTTTTTGCCACTATATTAACAAGCCATGACTTCAATTATTAGTTCGGATATAAATCCACCAGGCACTGAGGCCAGTACAGTTTTACTGTGCTTTCATTCCATAAATCACTGGGTTCATCTAAACACAGGTGGAAATAAAATATATTCATTAGGATCAGTTTGTCATTTTTTGTAGTGCATCAAAACCAGACTAAAGCGTGTTTAACATTGAGAAGATTTATAAATCCAGTAACAAACAGAATAATGATTATTAAAACACAGATAACAAATCTGAAAAGGATCTTTTGGACATTCCAGTGTAAGAAAAGGAGATTCGAGGAACAAGTCTCAATAAACAACTCCGGATCTAATTTTTCATACAAATTAAATTTTGTGCCCCTCGTTTCCATCTGTTTAAATATTCAAAACACATTTACTCCTGACACTCAAATTGATATATTTGGCATTAGAAATAATTTGGAAACATATTAATCCATATAGGGCTTGATTTTATGTATCCATTTAACAGTGGGGTGCAAGTACAGTACTTATTTCCAATTAATAGAGCCATTTTAGATTCAGTTAAATAGGTAACACATGTTTCAATGCCTTTCCACAATGTGATTAAGTAGCAGCAGTATGAGGAAAGGCAACAACAAATCTAACATTTTGAGATCCTATTTTCCAATTTCAGGCCCAGACTCCAAATGCCAACTACTGCAATTTTGAATAGTTTGTGCATTACTCAGAAAGAATTAAAGAAACCCCTTTCATTCCCTTGCCTAGGGCAACAAGGCAGAGTGATAATCTAAACTGTGCTCAGACATCAATCTCTCTTTATTTCTGATTTGCCCAAACAATCACCTCATATCCCCCCAAAATTGTGCAATTTGGCTGATGGCAAAACCTTGAACATTGGTGAAAGCCAGCTGCTTACTCACCTTTCAACTCGTACACATTGCGAAATGTATCAAAAAAGGGCAAAACTCAAGATATGATTGAGCGGTGTGGGTAAGATTTTGCAAAATTCTAAGCAAAATGGCCATGTACTTCAAACATTGACTGCATAAGAAAAATCTGAAGAACATGAGAAATCAAACCTTTCTCAATAGATTTATCATGTGTACATAGATTTTTTCCCCCGTTTCACATTCGAGCTTTAATGCAATAAGGCTGTAATGTTTGCTGACTCATGTGATAAATTGCAACAATTATTTAATCATTAGTGGGATAATGTATATGTTTTATCTCTTCCCTTCCATCATATTTATAATTTTTCACACTGTATGGTGTGTAACATCTGAGGGTTTCAGTCATGCATGTTATAAAAACAGGCACTATAAAACAGTTCATCATTCAGCCAAGGCTTCAGTGCAATCGAAAACAAAACAAAATGCATAAATTTTCCATTTTACTTACTTTCCCATTTAGTTTGATAAACAATACTCAATTTTCTATGTTTTTCTTATGAGTGAAGGCAACCCAGGAAGACATGAATGATTTCTACCATTTTAACACAGTGCAACAAATGTAAGGACAGTGTTGCTGTTAAAAGAGAGAATTTAAACTTTATGAACATTTGCCAGTTCACTTATCTGTTAAGAAAATTTTATTTCTGATACCGATGGTCACAAAGTAACTCGGCTGAATGCAATGCTGGCAACAATTTGGGCAAATCTCTCAAGAACTTCTGCATTGCAATTCTATTCATTTTGGGATATAATCTTTGCCTTCAGTCTTTTAATGGGACAGTTGGCTGTTATCTTTTAAATGACTAAAAATGCACTCACAGAGAATGGATTTTCTGTGGTGTTCTCAGTGTTGCTGCCAGGGACCTTTGTAAATTGGCCGTTGGGACTAACGAAGTCCAAGATTGTTTTAAGAGGGTTTTCAAATAAATAGAAATCAAATAACATCACGTCACTCCTGACCAATCAAGTGTGATGTTTACTGCACTGTAAGACAATACTTAATTGTTGATAGCTGCCAGTTGATCGGACCATAAAGCAGCTGTAGCCTGCATAATCTACCAGCTAAAGCCAACTGAAACAATCTACTTGGCAAAGGGAAAACTTAGCAAAGGCTAATAGTTACAAGTTTACACATGAACGTTTAACCTGCCGGTTTCTAAGAAATCTCTTCTTCTCCTGTGTGAACTAATGTCTTGTACAGACTTTCTAATTATATATAGTAGTATTATAACTATAAAAGAGAAAATATATTTTGAGAGTAAATCACCCTTTTTGGGTTACATAAAATGGCTAGATTTTATTTTCACTTTTACAGCTATAATACTGGTCCAGTGTCAATCTCATCTATTAGAAACACATTGGTTCCTGTCACAGGTTGAATGGATAAAGGAAGGTCCTGACAACTGCTGTGTTGATGGCATGCAACAAGTTTGCAGAAGTAAATGGAAGACAACATATCAAGCAATTTAGCAAGATTCAACAATGGGAAAAACTTGCACAATCACTTATTACCAGAATTAGATGGTCCCCCCCCCAACTGCCTACTAAACCTTAGCATGGAACAAAGATCTTCCCCCAAAGGATGGAACCAATGCTCCCTCTAAGGTGTGTGCGCACACATCTTTTGCCACTAGCACACAAAGGAATTTAAACCCTCTACCTCCCTGGCATGTTAAGTACATTTCACAATCATACACAATCCCTTTTCTTTTAGTGGTTTCTGATGTGGACGGTGCTTACAACTTGGAGTTTGTGAGGATTTGTCTGTAGATATTAGAACTGGCTTATTTATACTGTTTGAATTGAAGAAATTATTCAGTGCGCACATGTTGTCATCACTGGGTAAAAAACTGCACAGCACAAGATTTCTGCACACACTGGTCACTACAAATTAGAGGGGATACGGGCTGGAACAGTCCCAAATAAATGGGTTTGGGCTTATCTTTATACCTACTGGAGATAGAGTCAAAACTGGAAACAGTCCATTAGTTCGAAGTTTAAAGTAAATTTTATTATCAAAGTACACAGATGTCACCACATACAACCCTGAGATTTGTTTTCTTGTGGGCATACTCAGCAAATCTATGGAATAGTAACTACAATAGGATCAATGGAAGATCAACCAGAGTGTGGAAGACAACAAACTGTGCAAATTCAAATATAAATAAATAGCAATAAATAACAAGAACATAAGATAATGAGTTATAGAGTCCTTAAAAGTGAGATCATTGGTTGAGGGAAGATTTCAATGATGGGGCAAATGAGTGAAGTTATCCCCTTTTATTCAAGAGCCTGATGGCTGAGGGGTAGTAACTGTTCTTGAATCTGATGGTGAGAGTCCTGAGGCTCCTGTACCTTCTACCTGATGGCAGCAGTGAGAAGAGAGCATGGCCTGGGTGATGATGGATGCTGCTTTCCTACAACAGTGTTTCATGTAGATGTGATCAATGATTGGGAGGTCTTTACCCATGAGGTACTGGGCTGAATCCACTACCTTTTGTAGGATTTTCCGTTCAGAGGCATTATAATAACTCGCACGAGCCCAGCAATCTTACTGACAAAAGCCAAGATAAACAAGCAGTAACATTTCACGTTGAGGAGGAATCTTTCTGCAGTTGGTCCCATGGAACATCTTCGGGTGGCATAGTTGAAGTTCTATCAGGAGGGCTCGATCCTTAGACCATTTGTCGAAATTAGAGAAATGCTTCATTTCCAAATAATGGCACCCTTCATCATGTTCGAAATTTATCAAAAAGATTGGCTTGATGACCTTCCAAAATTAACTAATTTGCATTTTAAGGGCATTGCCCATTTTTGCTACAGCGATGATGCAATCCAATTAAGTAATATTTTAACACTTCGTTAAAGTAAAATCACGCAAGGCTTTTCGTCTAAACTCCTCAGGATTTTGTACATGATGCTTCATACCAATAGCATGAAATATATGTCTAGGGATTAGATTCAGCCTGCGGTGCTGCATATTGTCCAGTCAAATGACCCACAAAAGGAGTGTGACCCTGACATCAGGTTTCACTCACATTATCAGCGGTTAATTTATAGAACTTTAAACTTCAAACCTTACTCTGTCCAAAGTTATTACTAGTAATGAAAAAAATAGTTTATTTTTGATTGGAATATTTATAATTATTTATTTCCTATAATAATTTGCTTAACTCTGACATGTGATTAAATATAGTCATTGAAATGGTGGGTATAAACTGAATTTACAAAGATGAGTATTACAACACTTCCTTGATATCTGAGGAGCAACTTCAAGGTACAAATGAAATAATAGTAATGGTAAATGGAACTGCATCACTTGTGAATCATATCAGTCACTCATGCCTGTCATTTTCTCATTTAACATAATAATTTCACTCATTGCTCCATCTTGTTGAATGCCTGTTACATTTACCTGGATTTTCAGGTAACTGAAGGTGAGGACGGGCACCGTGGTAGTGTAGTGGTTAGCCCAACACTATTACAGCTCTGGGTGTTGGAGTTCAGAGTTCAATTCTGGCATCATCTGTAGGCAATCTGGCCATCCTCCCTGTGGAATGTGTGGGTTTTCTCTGGGTGCCCAGGTTTCCTCCCACATTCCAATTACATACCAGTTAGTAGCAACACACCCAAAATGCTGGAAGAACTCAGCAGGCCAGGCAGCATCTATGAAAAAGAGTAAACAATCGAAGTTTTGGGCCGAGACCCTTCATCAGGACTGTAAAGAAAGAGCAGATGCATCTGCTGATTTTCTTGTGTTTGTGATACCAGTCAGTCGGCTAGTTGGCCATTATAAATTGTGCTGTGAATAGTTTAGGATTAAATCAGGGGTTGCTGGGCGGTGTGGTTTGAAGGGCCTATTCTACGCTGTATCTCTGAATGAATAAATAAAAATAAAAAAGGGAATTCTCATTGTTCCTTACAACTGTGGTTACATGGCAGTGGTGTTTGGGGTGGGGTTTTTGGGATGGGTGTGAGGGGGTGGGAGATAGGGAGGAATGTGGCAAGGCTAGATGGCCAATCCAAAATATGCCAGTGGGAAGCTGGATCTTTAAGGCTGCCTGTGTCTTTGCCTAGAAACTGAGTAGCTTTTCTTCCCTTTATTCAACTACCAGTTCTGGGAAAAGCCAAAAGGGAAACATTTAGATTGGAGGGTCTTTGAAATGTGGTGACAGTTGACTGATGAGCATCCATAAAATGACAAAGAATTGTTGTGTGTAGCCTGTGCACCACATAGCCTCTCCCTGGGAAACTAATTGCTTTGAATTGTTAATAGTAACATTATTTTTCTGGCAATCATTTCTTTAGAATACGCAAAATGAGCATGAAACAGCTCTTTTGACTAGACATAAAAGTTAAATGTCCCAATGTTGATCAAATTAACTTCAGCTATGTGACAATGGACTATATATGTGAGACAATAATGGCAGGGACAAAGAGATGCTTTATGCCAAGATTTCACAGTTGTAATGTAAAAATGTTGCAGTTGAACTAGGCCAGAGAACATTCAAAAGGCAAACAGAGGAGTACTGTCACTTTTTAGAAATCTAGCTACACGGAGCTGAATACACAGGACAATTTCAGGAAGTTTCAATGGTTGGCACATCGAAGGAAGCAGGCACCCTGGATTGGACTGCGACTAGGATTATGATACAGAACAAAGTAAGAGACAGGTAAATTGCAGCACATTATTTTTCTAAATTGCAGAAGTTTTAAAAGATTTGAAAAATGTTTAGTTGAACTAAAAATGCTGAAATTCTGCTCGAATCTATATTTGGTATTTTAGGCATGCGGTCAGTCAAGCAGACAGTTACACTGAACACAGGACTAAATTGCTGCCTTCAAAACTGTTTATGTATACACTATTAGTTAGAAGCACTTTGGTGTTAAAATGCTGTTCTTACGCAAGTTTAAAGGCTCAAGGAAAGACAATCACTCCCTTTTGAATGGAGTTAAAGCTGCCCCTGTTCATGCAGATAAGTGATTCAAAAGCCCAGCTTGAAACTTCTCTTGTGCGATTATCTGACACCACATAGCTACTGTATCCCTGCTGGAAATGTAGATCTACACTGCTTTTCAGAGAGATTAAAGTTGAAAAAGAGGTTTACACCATAGCTGCTCTCACTTCTTCTTTCCTACTGTCGGCAGGAGTAGTGATGAACAATGGCCAAAGATGGTTCCCAAAACCTTCTGAATGGCTACACTGTTGGTGGCAGCATTCATTCAAACTCAGCCCAGTGTATTGTTTCCTCTATCAGTGGATCAGAATAGAGTTTGCTGGTGGCTGCCAAAAGGTTAGCTGCACTGATGAAAGGAGTTTCCCATTATTCACTGCTCTACAGAGCTTTCCTATTATGTCTCCCTGCCACTGTTCATGATGGAGGTCCGGATCTGTGGCTGGATGATCAGTCAGAATAATTGATTTGTGCAAATGAAGCCCACAATAGTTGCACACCATAAAATCTACTCTCCTCTAAGACAAATGAATTTGCCAGCTCTGGTGCTGCAACATTCTAATGATATACATTATAAAACTTCTGGCCCAAAAGCGAAAAATGCTATAAACTTCCCAGTACATTGTGGGAGGTCCCAATTGGGAAGCCATGTTTTTAAAAAGAAGATAGTGTCACGTTTTAAATCTGTCATTTAATCTTTTACATTTCCTCAACAATTTTACCAAAATCACTTGGAATTACCTCCAGCATTGCTCCCTGATACTGTTACACATACCTTCAGAAACAAGGAGGATTTCCTCAATCATATCTTGATGGCTGGAAGTTTCTATACAACTTGCATCACAATTTACCACAATGGTCTGTCATCTGCACAGTACCAATGACAAATGTTATGATTTCAGAGCTTTGCGTCCTGGGATCAGGACACCCAACACACCACTGATCACTGAGAGGGGGCAATGTTCAGTTGACTTGTTAAAAAAAAGCAAAATAAAATACACAAGAGGCTGCCTTCCAAATTGGCTATAAATTCCCATTGACAGAAAATAGATGACTAAATTGTCAGCTCATTACTCTTCATTGAATATCTTTTGGACAGTCCACCCCGAAATGCACAGATAGGCTTTTACGTTTTCTCTTATAGACTTGGTTTTCATTGCTTATTCTGAGCCTAATGTTAGATCTTCAGAACTGTTCTAGTAATTGTATCGTTTGATCAGCGCTTACATAAGAAGTTTCCTGTTGTTATGTAAACAGGTGGTTAAAAAGGAATGACTCCAGTTCTAACCTTTCCAGTTGCAGATCATTGGTTTTCGTGTGGAACAAGTGTCCAGAAAGAAAAGCTTCTGGTCAAAGACTGTTCAAGCCCTGTCCTAAACCTTTTACTGTTGTCCTCCTTATTGATACCTGGTCTGCAGACAGAAAAGGTTATCCAAGAAAAGTGTATTCCTGTAGAGCAGGGTTTCCCAACCCTTTGAATGCCGTGGACCCCTACCATATACCCCCAGATTGCGAACCTCTTTTGTAGAATCTTCAAGGAAATTCTGGTCTTGTGGTCTCTTACTTTAGAGTTTCTCATTGTGCTGGTGGCTGGTACCCAGTTGCTCTCCATCTCACCAACCAGTGTCATTTTCCAATTATTTTACAGCATAGAATGTAGACCAGACTTAAAGTACCAGCCTTCTCCTTCCCACCCTCCCCCCACCTTCTCTATAGGGCCTCTGCCCCTTCCCTCTTCAGTCCTGACGACGGGTTCCGGCCCAAAACATTGACTGATCATTTCCACGTCTGCTGCCCGACCTGCTGCATTCCTCCAGCGTGTTGTGAGTGTTGCTTTGATCCCAGGATCTGCAGAGTATTTTGTGTTAGCCAGTGGGCTATTTGGTACTCAACTTGCAAATCACTTTTCCTATACTCTATCAGCCCGCATGAAGTTCATGCCCGTGAAAACTGGTTTCATTTGCATTCAAAACATGGAGATAAATAAAGACCAAATTCAAGGTGCATGTTATCAGAATGTCGTGACAACTTTTCAGTTCATCTTCAATCCATAAATCAATTAAGACCGTGAGCATTTGCACATTACTTCTGTTGATGAATGTTTGTGTTGTGTTTTGTGCTTCTAATTGTTTAGTACATCAATGTCCTGGTTGAGAGTGCTCCCTGTGACATGTGAAGAAAAACACTCCATCAGAAATACACTGCAACACTTTGAATCACTGGACTTTTTGTTTTCATGTGACTTTGATCAACTTTAAAAACAATAGAGTGCAGGTCAAAAATGCAAATCTTAAGTAAAAGCAGAAAATGTTCAAAATACTCAGCAGGTCAGTCTGCAATTGTGAGAACAGAGCTAATATTTCAGGGCGAAGTATTTCCAGTATTTTATTACTAATCATGCACTTGACTGGCTGAAGCAAGCCCTCTGTACTGTAGTCAAGGACTTGACAACCTCCAAAATACCAACTCTAATTTCTGAACAGAAGTGAAAAGCAGTAAGAACTATACTCATGGAATATCCGCGAAATTTATAAGGTCAGAGAGTTACACAGCATAGAAGCTGGATCTTTGGTCTACCATGCCTATGCAAACCATGAAATATCCAGCTCCACTAAGCCCACTTACCAGGACTTGGTCTGTAACTTTCAATGCCTTAGCAATAAAAGTGCTCATCTGGATAATGTTGGAATGTTGTATCATTCACTTAATTATTATCATTCCTAACAGTGTTATTGCCTTCTGCAAAAATAAATGTTTACCTTACAAAAGTAAAACAACATTAATGGAATGGTAAACAATTGTGGAAAATTAATTCAATAATTTGAAGACTGACGTCGATAAAGCTAAGTCACAGCCCCGATAATTTTTTTCAATGTTTCTTGCTCAAATTTTTACACCTCACTACACTGCAAGCTAAACAAGGTCTTGGTGGCTTTTTGGTGAGTTCAGGTGATGAAGAATTTTGCCAAATGACTTTGACAATCTGCTTGAGAAACCATCCCACAGGATCCACCTGAAGGATGTTCAGTGCTGACCTCTGCCTGATGGTCCTGTGGTCAGGAACTTTCTAGAATGTGCTCTTCCATGAATGGCAGGGAATGCATATACACTGCCACAGAATTTACAGATCCGTCCGTGAGCCATCTTCTTCCTCAAGGCAGCCGTTCACAAAGCCCGCCCTGTGAGTCCTTTGAATTATGTAAGCACATCTGATCCTGTTCCACAAAGTAGACTACGAGACAGAAGATGATCTTAGAGGATTCCGAGGCAAATAGCAAAGCTTGCTCACTCCTCGCTTCGGGTACAGAAGCAGAATTTGCTGCAAGTTCATCTGAAGTTGACAACATCTCCTCTGACTCTGTCTTGTTTTCTGCGATCCCTCAAGGACAAATACCTGTTCATATTCTCCGTGGTTGCTTCCTACCAGTGTTTTATGGAATTAAACAGGAGCTTCATGGTTTCCCAATGTGAGTACCAGCAACACCATCAACAGTACTAATAAGCAAGCTTCAAAACTGGGCCTTTGTAAAGTGCCTCTGCAACTAGTGTGAATTGGAAATAACACCCCAGTCCTTATAGATGAATCAGAAATGGAAAGAGTGAGCAATTTCAAGTTCCTGGGTGTCAATATCTCCGAGGACCTAACTTGGACCCAACATATCACTGGAGCTATAAGGAAGGCAAGTTAGTGGTTAAATTTCATTAGGAGTTTAAGAAGATTTGGTACGTCACCAAAGACACTCACAGATTTCTACAGATGTACCATGGAGAGCATTCTAATTGGCTGTGTCACTATCTGGTATTGGGATGGAAGGTTATCTAAACTTCCATTCCTGTCAAAGGTTCTCTAAAAGGTTATTCTCAGTCAATTGCTGCCCTACTTACACCAAAACAACATCTTGGAAAGATCTCAGTCAGGTTTTAAGGCTTATCATAGCACAGAGTCTGCCCTGCTGAAAGTGTACAATGACCTGCTCCTCTCTATCGACTCAGGTGACTCTGCCATTCTAATTCTTCTTGACCTCAGCACAAGCGTTCGATACTGTGGATCACGACATTTTAATAGACTGTCTCCAATACAGGGTTGGTGTTGATGGCACTGCCTTGAACTGGTTTATATCCTACCTCAAAAATAGAAGCTTTTCTGTCAACATAGGCAAATTTTCTTCTCCCCCAGCTAGTCTGTCCTGCGGGGTCCCACAAGGTTCCATACTAGGTCCCAGTCTTTTCTCTATATATATGCTTCCCCTCAGCCTAATCATTCAAAAATATGACATTTCTTTCCACTATTCTGTTGACGACACACAGCTTTATCTCCACCTGAAACCAAACGACCAGTCAAATCTAGCCAGCTTCATGAACTGCCTTGAGGACATAAAGTGTTGGGTGGTACAAAACTTCTCACAGCTGAATGAAGGCAAGACTGAAGTTGACCTATTTGGACCCCCTGACTCCATCAAAGTGATTACCAACAGTCTTGGTAATTTGTCCACCCTTGTCAAACCCCATGTTAAATCCCTTGGTGTGATATTTGATTCCGCCTTTAAGTTTGACAAGCAAGTTAATGCAGTAGTACAAGCCAGTTTTTTTCCAGCTTCATGCTATTGCCAAAATCAAGCAGTTTCTCTCTTTCAAAGATCTCGAGAAAGTCATCCATGCCCTTATATCCTCCTGCTTGGACTACTCCAACTCCCTGTATACTGGGATTAGTCAGTCGTCCCTATCCCATCTGCAACTGGTCCAGAACATTGCAGCCAGGCTCCAGCCCGGAAGAGGGACCATAATACTTCTATCCTGGCCGCTCTCTACTGGCTACCAGTTCAGAATTGATTTTAAGATTCTCCTGTTTGTTTATAAAGCCCTAAATGGGCTGGCTCCCCCCCTTATATCACAGACCTTCTAACCTCTTATCCTACTTCCAAGTCCCTCAGGTCGGCTCACTTGGAGCTCCTGGCTGTCTTGTGATCTAAACTTAAGCTCAGGGGTGACCGCGCCTTTGCTATTGTAGCCCCTAGACTGTGGAACAGCATTCTCCTCCCTATCAGATCTGCCCCCTCCATCGACTCTTTTAAATCCAGGCTCAAAACTTACTTTTATTCACTAGTGTTTGAATCCTCCTGATGTGGCTGATTTTTGGCTTGTGCCTAGGCCCTTCTGTTGTTTCTTTTGTGCCTATAAGCTGTTTGCCTTGTTGGTTATGTCTGTGTTTCTTGTATTTTGCTCTGAAATGTGCAGCACTTTGGTCAACGTGAGTTGTTTTTAGATGTACTATATAAATAAATTTGACTTGATTTGACTTGACAGAGTTGTAAAATTAGTCAGCTGCATCATGGGAACTAACCTCCATAGTATCCAGGACACCTTCAAGAAGCAGTACCTCAAAAAGGTGGCATCCATCATTAAAGACCCAGATCACCCGTGACATGCCCTCTTCTCATCAGTATATAAATAGACATACACATACATATATATATTTACTGTAATTCACAGTTTTTTCTCTATTATGTATTTAATTGTACTGCTGCCACTAAGTTAACACATGTCATGACTTTCACAACTTAGGCCAGTGATATTAAACCTGATGCTGATTCTCATCTCCTCACTTGACACAATGCAGGTGCACCTCAAGGATGTGTGTTAAATCCACCGCTCTGCACTCTCTACGCTCATGACAGTGTGGCTAGGTACAGCTCAAATGCTATCTATACATTTGCGGATGACACAACTGTTGCTGGTGAATCTCAGATGGCAACAAGGAGGCATAAAGGAAGGAGATACTGTAGATCAGCTGGTTTGAGTGGCTGTCACAACAACGACCTTGTACTCAACATCAAGTTGACTGTGGACCTCAGGAAGGGGAAGCTGAGAGAACACACACCGGTCCTCATCGAGGGGTCATAGGTGGAATAACTGAAGATTTCAAGTTCCCAGACGTCAACTTAGTGGGTCTATCCTGGGCTTTACATATTGATGCAATTCTGAAGAAGGCCATTAGGAGCTTGAGGAGATTTGGTACGGCACCAAAACTTTAGCCAATTTATATTGATGTACCCTGGAGAGTATTCAGACTGATTACATCACCATCTGGTATCCACAGGATTGAAAAAAAAACTTTCAGAGCATTGTATACTCAATCAGTTCCATCATGGGCATCAGCCTCTCCCTCATAGAGGACATCTTCATAAGGCGATGCCTCGGGTGGGCAGCATTCATTTATGAAGGGTCCTCACCATCCAGGACATGCCCTCTTACATAGAAACATAGAAACATAGAAAATAGGTGCAGGAGTAGGCCATTCGGCCCTTCGAGCCTGCACCGCCATTTATTATGATCATGGCTGATCATCCAACTCAGAACCCCGCCCCAGCCTTCCCTCCATACCCCCTGACCCCCGTAGCCACAAGGGCCATATCTAAATCCCTCTTAAATATAGCCAATTAACTGGACTCAACTGTTTCCTGTGGCAGAGAATTCCACAGATTCACCACTCTCTGTGTGAAGAAGTTTTTCCTAATCTCGGTCCTAAAAGGCTTCCCCGCTATCCTCAAACTGTGGCCCCTCGTTCTGGACTTCCCCAACATCGGAACAATCTTCCTGCATCTAGCCTGTCCAATCCCTTTAGGATCTTATACGTTTCAATCAGATCCCCCCTCAATCTTCTAAATTCCAACGAGTACAAGCCCAGTTCATCCAGTCTTTCTTCATATGAAAGTCCTGCCATCCCAGGAATCAATCTGGTGAACCTTCTTTGTACTACCTCTATGGCAAGGATGTCTTTCCTCAGATTAGGGGACCAAAACTGCACACAATACTCCAGGTGTGGTCTCACCAAGGTATGTCAACTGCAGTAGTACCTCCCTGCTCCTGTACTCGAATCCTCTCGCTATAAATGCCAGCATACCATTCGCCTTTTTCACCGCCTGCTGTACCTGCATGCCCACTTTCAATGACTGGTGTATAATGACACCCAGGTCTCGTTGCACCTCCCCTTTTCCTAATCGGCCACCATTCAGATAATAATCTGTTTTCCCATTTTTGCCACCAAAGTGGACAACTTCACATTTATCCACATTAAATTGCATCTGCCATGAATTTGCCCACTCACCCAACCTATCCAAGTCACCCTGCATCCTCTTAGCATCCTCCTCACAGCTAACACTGCCACCCAGCTTCGTGTCATCCGCAAACTTGGAGATGCTGCATTTAATTCCCTCATCCAAGTCATTAATATATATTGTAAACAACTGGGGTCCTAGCACTGAGCCTTGCGGTACCCCACTAGTCACCGCCTGCCATTCTGAAAAGGTCTCGTTTATTCCCACTCTTTCCTTCCTGTCTGCTAACCAATTCTCCACCCACACCAATACCTTACCTCCAATACCGTGTGCTTTAAGTTTGCACACTAATCTCCTGTGTGGGACCTTGTCAAAAGCCTTTTGAAAATCCAAATATACCACATCCACTGGTTCTCCCCTATCCACTCTACTAGTTACATGCTCAAAAAATTCTATGAGATTCGTCAGACATGATTTTCCTTTCACAAATCCATGCTGACTTTGTCCGATCATTTCACCGCTTTCCAAATGTGCTGTTATCATATCCTTGATAACTGACTCCAGCAGTTTCCCCACCACCGACGTTAGGCTAACCGGTCTATAATTCCCCGGTTTCTCGCTCCCTCTTTTTTTTAAAAAGTGGAGTTACGTTAGCCACCCTCCAATCCTCAGGAACTAGTCCAGAATCTAACGAGTTTTGAAAAATTATCACTAATGCATCCACTATTTCTTGGGCTACTTCCTTAAGCACTCTAGGATGCAGACCATCTGGCCCTGGGGATTTATCTGCCTTCAATCCCTTCAATTTACCTAACACCACTTCCCTACTAACTTCTCATTAGGACGACCAAGGAGGAGATACAGGAGCCTGAAGATGCACACTCAATGTTTTAGGAACAGCTTCTCCTCTGCCATCACATTTCTGAATGGTCCATGAACCCATGGAAACAACTTCACTATTTTCCTCCCTTTTTGTTCTATTCACTTTTATTGTAACATAGTAACTCTTTA
Source organism: Mobula birostris (assembly GCF_030028105.1). Lineage (NCBI taxonomy): Eukaryota > Metazoa > Chordata > Chondrichthyes > Myliobatiformes > Myliobatidae > Mobula > Mobula birostris. The sequence continues at coordinate 42,033,544 of NC_092390.1, forward strand.
CATATTGCATTCAACTGCTGTCGCAAAACAACAAATTTCAGAACATATGTTTGTGACAATAAACCTGATTCTGATTCTGAGTACGGCCCCTAGATGTTCTCAGAGATCAGCAGCTTTCTGCTCAAGTTCAACATCCCCTTGCCTACTGTCTGATCTTCCTCTTGGCGACTGTCGGTTCGAAGGTGGCAGTGGTCGGAGAAGAGCACCCGTGTGACATCGTGGATCTGACTGCAAGCACCTTCAACACAAAGAGGGCATAGATCCAGGGCAGGTCTAGGGCATCCAGTCTCAATCAGGTGAATTACTATAGTGCTCCACCTGCAGGATTGCTGAGTACATGCCATAACTTTGCATCTTTAACTGTTTCCATCAGGAATTTGGAGTTACGATCCTCTAATCACTTCCCCATGCCCATGGACCCAGAAACTTACAAGGTGATTTGCACAGCTGGACGAGTTTCGGACAGGAATCCAGAAGCCTGGATTTCCATTTATAGTGTGATTTCAATTCTGCATCGTATTTATGTCAAGCACCAGTTTCCCCACCTGAAATCTGATTTAATGTGCTTGCCTTTCACCCAGGCAGAGAGGACGCCAGAACGGGCTGCACACATTGGCAAGGACTGCTGTCGAATGGATGAGTCTGGCCCCTGATCCAGAGGTGTGGGCAGGGTGGCCATGATGACTCAGCGCAGGGAAAAGATAATCCTAGTGTTCAGAAAGAAGGCTCTCCAGCTCAACTTGGATTATAACAATACAGTAAACACCCATCACTTTGCTCCAAATCTATCCTCATCTCTCTTAAATTTACGGATTTACTGAGGCTTATGACACTTGGCAACAAAGGGTTCACCCTGTGAAGAAGGTTAAGTCTAGGGCTTATGACCAACCACTTATGCTACCTTTTTGGTGTAAGCTTGATACCCTATTACTGTCTAGCCATTACTAAATTCTGTAGTTAATTGGTTAGGGTCAGATATAACTACTTTCAAATTTTAATAACTCAATCGTATCCTGCTGAATTTTGGGGACAAACCTCATTCCAAATCATTTTACATGATACATTGTCTACATATTGAAGTTGGGCACAGAAACAGTTAAAAAGAGATTTCTGGGTGGATCCAAGTGATAATCACTTGCCTCAGTTAATGCTTTAAGATAAATAAAGAGTGCATTTGTAACTGGGTTCAATTACCATATTGAAATCAATACTGCACTTGGGTTTCTGCCCTTTAAGAATCACTAAGACTGAAATCAGTTTCATATAAACAGAGCCAAAGTTTGTCCAATGAAGAAAGAAGGATAAAGATAAAGATGTGAAAGCAAAAAATAAAACCAAAACAAAAGATGATTTGGCACCATAACGTCTGCCAGGCAGTGGTGCCCACTTGTACACTTCACCCCAATCTTGTTGCCAACCCTGGTGAAGCATCCAAGGGAGTGATTAAATACCTTAAGACTTGACTACATCTTTATAGTGGTAAAGTAATTCAAATGTGCCTGATATTGTATCTCAGAATCTAAGACAGAACCTGTAGACAGTGATTGACCAGTTTGAAATTAAATATGGCAGATTAATCATGGATACAGTAACCAGAACAAAGTCAAGGTTGCACATTGTGGGAGTGAGGTACAAGAGTCCAGTTCTTTAGTGATAGAGCCTGGCCCTGCTGAGATTCTACTGCAGTACATTGGGAAATCACTTTTCTGAACCTAGCACAGGTCAGACTCGTTAGAGGATCAGAAACTGCTATTTACTTAAAGATTCTGTGGGCTGTGGATTCAGAAGCAAGAGAGAAAGTTCATTTTAATTATCTTACATTAATTTGATTTTAATTAATTTATTTACATCCTCAACCTTTCCTGATGTCAAAGGCTCAAACAGCATTCTGAGGTGAAATATTCTGGGGCCCAGTCCAGTTCTATCATTGCTAGGACGTCACTGTCCTTCAGCAACTTGTTTGTTGCTTAAATACTCGTCAGCAAATGAGAGTGCCAGCTGCCTATTAGTCTTCGGCTAAGTAGAGGGAGCACTGATATCAAAAGATTGGCTGTGATGAGGAGACCGAAGACGTCATTTAAGGCAGCCAGGAAAACCACAGGGAGCAGTTATCCCTGCGAGTAAAATTAAATCAGGGATTCTAGACCAGCATCTCAATATGCCAATAAAATGCTCTGCCTCTCCATGTCAGGGCAAGCAGTGCTGCCAAAATGTTGGAAGGCATGTACACAATTACTTTGGTCACTTTTCTTAAAAAAAAAGGTAAACTACAGCTGACATCCTCTCAACAACTACCAGCTACAACCATAGTGGAGGGTTACACAGTGAAGCCTTAGAAGAAAAATAAGAGTCCAACATATAAAGATTCTGAAGTGAATAGAAGCAGCAGGGATAAAGAAAATAATAGATACTGACAGAAAAAAAGTTATGTTACAAACTCTTATCATCCCACAAACTTCACAATGCACCCAAAATCAAGTATGCAAATATAGCTTCAATTTGCTTCAGTATGATAATTCATATTGTCAGCTAATAATTTTTTTTAAATTAGAGCATTGCCTAAACACAAAGGGCTGGAATGATTATCCATGATGTTATCGCAAATGCATAGTATACTTATCATAAATCTTTAACATATCAACCAACTATTTTACCAATACAATGGTCTGAGTTAAAGTAGCAAAAAGTAAACATAAACATAAATCCATTAAATATACAAAAATTAACAATGGGTAATTTCTATTGATTTTGAAATTCCCCAGAATATAAGGAGAGGAGAATATACAAAATAATAAAACATGGTTCAGAGAAAGTTAACTTTATTAAAACATTGACTGAATTGGACCAATTCAAATGGTCTGCAAAGATAATTTTAAGTGGATTATAGCCCAATGGATATAAGGTAGTATTTTTAAAGCTTAGCCTTTCTGGGCTAGGCATGACAAAATAGCTTTGGCCAAACATTCAGGTGCAAATGCATTGGATCTGCTAATTTGACACCAGCCCATAATACGTCTTTACTTTATGACTGCAGCATCTTTGTTCTCACTGAAGTTAAATATTTAATTCAGCTCTCCACAGGCTCAATTCCTCAGTAAGAAATGCTTCAGATTCTTTGTGACTGTGCACCATTACTGCTTGAACCAGCCTTACAACAGGAAACACGATAATGCTTGGAAAGGGGTGAGGGGCAGAGAGAAGGAGGGGGTAGAGAGAAGGAGAGGGCTGTGATACTGAACAGGCCTGAGGAGTGGCAATGCCACCTTCATGCAGACCATGTAAACCATGTAGGAATGCAAGTAGATGACCCAACATTTATAGTTTTGCCTCATAGATATCACCAGCTAACAATGGCGCATGGCAAGAACCCACAATTCACAGCCTGCAGACTTTGCCACCTACTCAAGCACGTCTGGCACATCATCCAAACACATTGTGTGCACTCAGAGACATACCACTGCCTCTGTTGCAGGAGGGTCCAGTGGCCAAACAAATACACTAACTAATTGTATAGCAACACACATCAAAGTTGCTGGTGCAGGCAGCATCTCTAGGAAGAGGTACAGTCGATGTTTCGGGCTGAGACCCTTCATCAGGACTAACTGAAAGAAGAGCTAGTAAGAGATTGGAAAGTGGGAGGGGGAGGGGAGATCTGAAATGATAGGAGAAGACGGGAGGGGGAGTGATGGAGCCAAGAGCTGGAATGTTGATTGGCAAAAGGGATATGAGAGGATCATTGGACAGGAGGCCTAGGGAGCAAGAAAAGGGGGAGGGGGGGAAAAACCCAGAGGATGGGCAAGGGGTATAGTGAGAGGGACAGAGGGAGAAAAAGGAGAGAGAGAAAAAGAATGTGTGTATATAAATAAATAACGGATGGGGTACGAGGGGGAGGTGGGGCATTAGCGGAAGTTTGAGAAGTCAATGTTCACACCATCAGGTTGGCGGCTACCCAGACAGAATATGAGGTGTTGTTCCTCCAATCTGAGTCACAAATGCATCACCTGATAAAGTTCACCATCATTTTTGTTATTGCCATGGTCGTGGAATGCAGTGGAATGGAAACCAGAGAAGGTTACAGTATCCTACCACCTTCCTTCCTGCATCCCATCTTCCTCCCCAATTAACACTCCTAGCCACAAGCTCAGATAGATACTCTGTCTAACTGAAAGGAAGGAATACTATAATGACACACTGGACACTTTTTTTTATTTATTTTATTTTATTTAGTGATACAGCACAGATTAGGCTCTTCCAGCTCTTTGAGCAACGCCACCCCAGCAACCCAACAATCCCCAATTAACCCTAGCATAATCATGGGGCAACTTACAATGACAAATTAACCTACCCAGTACGTCTTTGGACTGTGGGAGGAAACTGAAGCACCCAGAGAAAACCCACACGTTCCATGGGAGGACATGCAGGGGCTCCTACAGGACGGCAATGGAGTTGAACTTCCAACCTCAGAATGCAATGAGCTGCAATAGCATCTCGCGAGCCGCTACACTACAGGTTGCCTGCAGCCAGGGGATCAAGGATTGTGGAGAAGCCTGCTCCCGTAAGGACAAGGTCATCTTCCAGTTCTGATGCAGGTGATTAAACCGAGGGCAACTCAGTACACTTTGCACTTTGTCCCTCCTGTGCCGCATTCGGAGGAGAATGCCAGAAACAGATACATGTCTGAGGGAAGAATTATTTGTGCAAAGGTTCTGAAGTCACCAAAAGTTATCTGCTGTATCATTCCCTGCAGATGATGGCAATTTCAACACAAATTAGGAAACAGCAAACTCAACAACAGCCAATTGAAACCAATCACAAATCAACATTAATTGATGATACCCTTAAATAAAGCCAGTGAGGATCCTTCTGGCAACTGAATACGTTCAGGTATGTTTGGTTACATGAAAGGGTTAGGTGAAGCATTGAACTCCAAGATGAAAAGTCAAAAATCAAGGCAACATTGCACTTTCTCAGTATATTCTTCAGACTGCAGAGTAAGCCTGATGGGATTTATATGCATTAATATTCTCATGATATGGTGCTCAGAGTACCTTTATGTGCTTGCACATTGGATATCTTTTGGAAAACAGACAGAAAAAAAGTGTATCCCACCCTCTTTTCAAATTAAGAGCTTGTGAACAGCTTTACATGAAGACATTCCAGCGACTGCTGGCTCCCATCTGGTACTTTCTTTGTTGAATATTCAATGCACTTTAAGAATGAAATTCAGATAAAGGAACAATCTCATGAAAAACTTCTGTATTGCTTTATATTTTTAAAAGACAAAGATGGGATACATAATTTCAAACCAAGAATGTTTGCCCAATTAATGCAATGACACATTTCTATGCATTTACATCTTTGTGTAGTGGGTCTGTCTGCAGAGCAAGGAGCATAAAGCAAATATTTTTCAGAAATTAAGTATTCCTTTAATATTTATTCTATTCACCAATGCAAGCCACAAAATTAAAGTAAAAGTTTCATGATGTTGGCCACCAAATCCAAACAAATTATTTTCCAAGCGAGGAATGTGGTTTCAGGAGACAAAATATAAAGTAGACATATTGCTTACCTATCTAGCACATAAGTGAGAGCTTTCTGTCGGGTTCCTGAGTAGACAGATGGGCTTGTTTCCCAAGCAATTAAATTGGAAGCATCGTGGAAAAGATGAATGTTCACCAAGTCAAAGGCACTGTCAGGAAAATAACCATCACATAAGGGAATCATCATGCAATTGCTCTTACGATCACCATAGAATTTATAAAATTGTACTCTTCCAAATCAAACTGCCATAATCAGAGCTTTATAAAAACATTTTGTATTCTCAGATCATGCCCTCTGTGGATACTGGGATTAATTAATGTGGTGAATAAAACAAAACTGTGTCAATAATAATGCTCAGCTTCCTTGCTTGACAATATTCATATCTGCTTACTAAGCATGCTGTCATTTTAATGGGGAATTGCTTTTAAACAATACGTTGTAAGTAAACTCTGATATCTATCACCTTGCAGATGGAACCTCGTTATACCTGTCAGCCCACACCTTATATATTGAATGTTATTGCCATCTAATCTATGAAAAGCAAATAATGTACCCCATGTACATACTTTGGAGTGTAGCTTCACAAAGGAATAACATACTCATAAAAATGTGCCATTTCATACATTAGTTTATTAAGTGTCATTAAAAATCTGTAAAATTGAACTTCATTATTTTAAGTGTTTTATAGCCTGCATTCAGAAGCACTCTCAGATTTATGAGGAGAACTGAGGCTACAGTTTTACACAAAAATATAAAAATAAGAAAAGAAAATAATTTCCCCCGTTAAGTAGTATTCATTAGCTGAGAGATTTCCTTCAATTCTGCTTCCAGTGTGACCACAGCTATATATTATAGTAACTATATATCTGTGAAATATTAGTCAGGATGCTAAAGCTGGTGAAGAATGGAGGTGTTTAGATCTCCCAACCAATGGAAAGTGATCACTAATAATTATATCTACAGATTACATTTCACCTTACACAGATTGATGTAATGCACTTTTTTTGCAGTATTCAAATAAAGCAGAGGCATAACTATATTTTCATACAAATGAAGTCATTGTAAAATAATTGGGCCATTAAATTAATTATTAGACTCCTTTTTGTGGTAAATATGCATCAGGAAAGACTACTTGATACCCTAAATAGCATCTTTTGGAACATAATCATATGCTACTACAAGGACCCAGCAGAGCTCTCTCGTTGAACTCGCATTTGGTAGTTGCACCATACTCAGCAGTCATTTTGGTTGGAAGGTCTCATATCTCTGACCTGCATGGAGTTCATCGATTTCAATTGAACTAATGGGATGGCATTACAAATGGCCTTGATTTTACTGCATTGGCAGCAAGGAGGATGAAAATGAAATGGTATCTCAGGACCTAGCGATCAACCAAAAGCCCCTTTTGGAATGTCAATACATGCATATATTAGGTGAGGATTAGACCAGAGCTCCGTTATTAGGGTAAAGCTGGACCTGTACAGTTACGTGCATCTCTAGTGATCACTGTAGATCTACAATTCAAGTAATTCGGGCACCATAGCATCTTCTGTCTATCATAACAGCATACATCATGTCAAGGGTAGCTTGTTTTGCCATTTCTGGCTGTCATTGGAGTCAAACATGTATGATGGGGATAGAGCTATGTGCAGGTTAGACCTGGTGAAGGGTCAAGGAGGTTCATTTCCTTATAAGATGTTAATGAAACAATTGGGTATTTGTAACAATTTTTTTTTTATTGGTGCCTTCCCACAGACTCCCCTTTTTAAAATATTTTACAACATGTGACAGGGTTTGAACTTTTGACTGTTAGCCTCAATGAATGTGTACCATTGAGAGGAGATTTGCTAGAGGTATGCAAAATTATGAGGGTTATAGATAGGGTAAATGCAAGCAGGCATTTTCCACCAAGGTTGGGTGAGACTACAACGAGAAGTCATGGCTTAGGGGTGAAAGGTGAAATGTTTAAGGGGAACATGAGGGGAAACTTCTTCACTCAGATGCTGGTGAGCGTGTGGAATGAGCTGCCAGTGCAAGCGGTGGGTGTAATTTCTATTTCAATGCTTAAGAGAAGTTTGCATAGGTACATGGATGGGACAGGTATGGAGGGCTATGGTCCAGGTGCAGATCAATGGGACGAGTCAGTTTAAACGGTTTGGTTTGGACTAGATGGGTCAGCGGGCCCGCTTTTGTGCTGTAGTTTTCTATGACTCTATGACCTGCTCTTAAAAATTGCTATCAAATATTGACTTAATTGCTGTGTCAACTTTGATGGGAGTTTGGCAGAGTCCCTGGAGAAATGGGACTACAACATTCAGTTGTTTACATCAACTTCCATTGAAGTTGCAACTGAGGGATGTAACAAGCTCCTGGTAATTCAGGGCTACTACCTTCAGCAGGGGAGAAGAGAAAAAGAGGAGCCAAGTTCAAAACTATGAAATGTCATATATCCCTTCACATGTGATATGTAGTAAGCCTGTTACCATTTGCATTGAAATGGCAACTCATGGCCCAGTGAAATCTCTGCGAACCTAGATCAATTAATTTTATTTTTTTCAGAACATGGATTAAATATTAATTTATTCCCCAGAATTAAATAATAATTTCTCAATGTATTCCTTTCAATTCAAGTTTATAAAAATCTGAGGTTCGATTGTTGGCCTGTGTTCAGTTGACTATTGAATTGGGTGCTGCTCAAAACTGCTGAGATCACACAGCCAAGAAAGGGGCAACATTGACCACTGATCCCACTTCCAAGCTTCATCAAATGGCATCTTTTTGGCACAGGCTTTATGTGCACTGAGTGAGGAAAGTGTTAGATTTTTTTAAACACCTATGATATAAAATTGAAGAAAAGGCATTTGGCTTTGCTCTGCGGGAAGCAAAACACAAAGGTTTATAGAAGATGGCTGGAAAAACTTGTGAGAAAAAGATACACATTAACAAAAGCACCAGTCTCTTCCATTTCTTTCAGTATCTGTCAGTAGATGGTTTTTAAATACAGTATACGAACACTGGCAGAACTCTATCCCAGTTGTACTTAAAAACAGGATCAAAAGATTATGTGATATATTACAGCCAGAAGAATGCCAGATAAGATACAACAAAGAAAGAAAATAAAGGAGACAAGAGAGTTACTTTGGTTCAAAGTAGTCTCTTGGGGGGGGGGGGGGAGAGAGAAGAGGGAGGGAGGAGGGAGGAGGGAGGAGGGAGGAGGGAGGAGGGAGGAGGGAGGAGGGAGGAGGGAGGAGGGAGGAGGGAGAGAGAGAGAGAGAGAGAGAGAGAGAGAGAGAGAGAGAGAGAGAGAGAGAGAGAGAGAGAGAGAGAGAGAGAGAGAGAGAGAGAGAGAGAGAGAGAGAGAGAGAGAGAGAGAGAGAGAGAGAGAGAGAGAGAGAGAGAGAGAGAGAGAGAGAGAGAGAGAGAGAGAGAGAGAGAGAGAGAGAGAGAGAGTGTGAGTGAGTAAAGGGGAGAGGGGAAACATTAAAAACATAGAAATTAAAGGCCTGGTAACTTAACTAGAAGGGAAAATACTAGAATTTTTAATCAAGCACATAGTAACACCACCTGCAAAAACAAATTTCACACTAGAAAGAAAAATGGAACATCACAGAAATATCAGTAGGTAAGATAGCAACCTGCTTGGTGAGGGAGATTTACAAAGGCTGCAGTGTGGGTTAAATGCTAAAATTTTGGTGTGGTTCTCCGCTAATTATGTTGAAAGAAAGATTCATGCATAAATTCCAAAAAGAAGAAACTTGGAAGGGTTCCTCATTGAAAAAGGTGCAACTGAATTAGGGTAAATCAAAAGCTTAAATTACATTGCAAATATCCTCAGAAACATGTAAAATTTGGTCAAGGCTGATGGATCAATCAGAAAATCAGTTTCAAGGACACCTGGGATACCAAATGACAGTGGAATGACTGACAAAGGTCAGGATGTCAAATCATGACTTGACCCAATCAACACTCACTCCACCATTAAATATATTTCAAATAATTGCAAAACTAAAAAAAATAAATAAAAGCACAGGAACATACCAATCAGTGACACTCCATCGTGTTCTGATAAAGCCTTTTCTGGACCATTTACACTATTAATGGAAAAAGAAACAATGTGAATTTTACATTGCACATGAAACAGAGCACAATTTTCACAGTGTGGAAACTGAGTATGAACATTACATACAAGCTTTTTCCCTTTCCAAAAAATCTGGAGCTATCAGAGATATTGTACACATCATTTATAACATGAGCAGAGTGGAAGACTATCAAATTGCAGCGGAAAATTACTGAGCCAGAAAAGAAAAGGCATTTGATTTATATCTGTGGCAATAATTTATCTTTGGTTATAAATCACTGTAATCACACGCAGTTCATTCCACTAGATTCAAGGAAAGTAGCGGCTCGGCATAGAAATTAATCACCCTACACCCGCTACACTTAGAGAAGATGCAACCGCAACATATCTCAACACAAACATTTACACAAAACTGACAAGAAAAGGGGAGACTCATTTTGTACTGTCAAAATATTGTGCATTATTTCAGAATTCTACTGGATCGAAGTTCAGCACAATCATGAAATGCACAGCACATTGGGTACCTGCCATATCCTGGAGCAGATAAAGGTCAACATTCAAAATATTTACATGCACCATTGCTTCATTTTAGAGAAGCACACAAATTGAAGATGGGAGTTTTTGATGTTTTTCCAAATGTAGCTAAGGCTGAGGAACAAATGACGGCCAGTTAGTGCCATCAATTGGATGCTGAAAGCATTTTCCTTCTCAATAAACTCATGCTCATAGGATCACATGAACTTCTTCATCAGCTTGTTTGCAAATTGTTCAACAGGTGCACCAAGTTTGGACATTATTTCTGTATTTCAGTGATTCATTTGTATGAATGCAAAAGAACAAGAATCAGGTTTACAGATCTTGTGAAATTTGTTGTTTTGTACAGCAGTACAGTGCACAACATAGAAAATACTTTAAGTTACAAAATAAATAAAAAAATGCAAATAATGAGGTAGAATAATAGTAGAAAAGTTAATATTGCAGTAGCCCAAATGATCCACATAACCCACAGATCAGCTGCAATCCGTTTAATGTATGTTGGTGATCCTATGATCCATCATGTGGGTCATATTATTCTATCTTATGATGGTTATAGGGACAGAGAGAATTGGAAGAATGTGTGCACATGTTTGGAAGTGGCTGGGAAGATTGATAAAGTAGTGATAAAAATATAGGGAATTCTGGCCTCTTTAAATTAAGGTAAAGAGCATAAAAAGTAGGTGAAAATTCATAACACAGTAGTTTGGCTACATTTGGATTACTCTGTCCAACTCTGAGCAGTGCATTACAGGAAAGATGTGAAGACCTAAGGCAAGGTAACAAAGCATGACTCCTGAAGCCAGAATCTTTGATTTCATGGATGGAATTCCCCATTATAGAATGGATGGGGTTGTTTGAACCATGTGAGAGGGTACCTGGTACTAGTATTTAAAATCATGTAATGTTACAGACAGATAAAATGTTAAAATGGCAAGCACCTGTTGCAAAGAACCAAGGAACTGGATATGTTCTCAAAAAGAAATAAAACAAAGAGTGTGATAGAAGAAAATGTGGGAGACTGGGAGGAGCCAAGCTGTTGCCTGCACGAAGCCAGCACAGACAAAGATGATCTCTTTCCATGCTGCAATCTCTCTATGATTCGGTGATCCTGCTGAGCAGTGGTGTTTAGCAATAACAGAGACGTTTAACAAATAATTTAATAGTTTTTCAGCATCGTCTTGTGAGATTGATAGAGCTGCAACAAGAATTTTAACTTCATTGTTGCTTTCAAAACAAGACTGGCCAGCATCCTATGCAGAATACTGCTCAGCTGTTCAAAGTGAGTAAGGAACAGCTTTGCACCATGAACACAAAACGAAGGTTAATAACATACAAAATAGGATTGTTAGCATTCAATACAATACAATCAGAGCCGATTCCCAGATGTACCATGGGAGAGCATTCTAATTGGTTGTACCACCACTTGCTATGGGGAGGCCACTGTACAGGATAGGAAAAAAGCTGCAGAAAGTTGTGATCTTAGCCAGCTCCATCATGGGCAGCAGCTTCCCCAGCATCCAGGACACCTTCAAAAGGTGATGTCTCTAAAAGGTGACATCCATCATGAAGGACCCCATCACCCAGGACATGCCCTCTTCTGATTGCTGCCATCAAGGAGGAGGTACAGGAGCTGAAGACACACAATCACTGTTTCAGGAACAGCTTCTTCCCTCTACCAACCGATTTCAGATTGGCCAATGAACACAAACACTACCTCAGTATTTTCTCCCTCTTTCTGCTCTACTTATTTAACATAATTTACATTTTTATATATACTTATAGTAATTTATAGCTGTTATTATTATTATGTACCTTATAACAATGTATTGCTGCCACAAAACAACACATTTCATGACATATGCCATTGATATTAAACCCTATTCTGTTTCTGAACCTCTGTATCACTGTCTTCATCTTTAGTGCCCAACAATCCTCTACTCATTAATGAATTTAATGATTGTGAACATTTGAGCATCTATAGCTTTATGCAGTAGGGAGCTCCAAATATCGATAACCTTCTGAATGAAGAAATATCTTGCCATCTCATACTCAAGATGCTGACTCCATAGTGAGAGACCATGGCTCACAATGCTAGATCCACTTGTTGGGGAAACAGATTCAATGTCTACTCAATTAAGCCCTCTAAAAGTCATACATATCCCAATGAGATCACCTATTATTCTTCAACAAAGAATGTGAACTATTCTTTGTGTTCTTTCTCATCAGATGACCTTAATCAACAAGATATTTGTTTCACAAAGGAATCTGTGATTTAATTATTCTCAACTACAATTTCTCCTCTGTCTCTAATTTTACTGTTTCATTTTATAAGCTTAACTTTGTTTACCTCGTCCTTTTTAGATATTTATAAAAGCTGTTCTAACCTGCTTTCATATTTTTACCAACTATTCCCTTTTATCCTCTTTATCACCTTCTTTGCCATTCCTTTGCAAAACTTGCCTTTCAATCAAAAACTATTTTTAGCTTTTGAAGTTAGTCATTTTTCTAATGGAGTTTTGATTTCTCAAAGGAATATCTAAGGAGAATTATGAGTTATTTCTTTAAGTGTTTGCCATTGCTCATCAACCATTTTGTCCTTTAATCTAATTTCCCAATCCACTTTGGTCAACTATCATCTCAAGTCTCCATACGTGCTTTTGTTTAAAGACTTAAGATTTAGCCATTTTATTCTTAATATAAAATCCTATACAGTATTATAATTATTCTTCACACAATTATATCAAAATTGGTTTGCTGTCAACTGACTGCTCAGTATTTTGTTCCAGAAAACAGCATTTTGTGAAATCATCCTCCAAAGAAGTTTCGACAATTTGGTTTATGGAGACTCTATAAGATTAAAGTTTCCTTCGGTACAACTGCATTATCATTGGCACAAGCTCCTCTAATAGCCTGATTTATGTGCTGTCTAACTCTATCTATATATACCACTATTTTCTGCTCCTTGTTCTCCTTTGCTCTACACATACTGACTGGGCTAAGACCTTTCCTTATAACTGCTTTAACCTCATTTGTCACACTCAGTGTTGCTATAACTCTTCATCAATTTTGACTATATTTTTAAGAAGCCCACTTCTCCGGAAAATTTATGACTTCTTCTTGGGTTTTTACTTTATTCCCAAACTTGGACAGTTTGAAAATACCACTTAGTAAGGGCTAATAGACCAAACTCCTTTTATATATGTTTATATAATTATCCATCTATCATTAATGTGCATTTTAATCTGAACGTCATCTCTTAGGATTTTTCTAGGATGTTGCCTCAGTTGTCTTGTAACAATTGATAATTTCACTGTACTGATGCAAGCTGCTTCATTTCAGTCAGGTTGTTATTCAGCGCACTTGGAGATTTACCTTTCATTATGTTTGTGGTCTTCTGCTGCTGCAGCCCATCCACTTCAAAGTCTGACGTGATGCTCCTCTGCAGTCCACTGTTGTAATGGCTAGTTATTTGAGTTATTGTCACCTTCCTGTCAGCTTGAAACAGTCTGGCCATTCTCCTCTGACCTCTCATTAAGACATTTTTGCCCATAGTATTTTATTTGTTTTTTGCACCATTCTCTGTAAACTGTAGAGACTACTGCGTGTGAAAATCCCAGGATATCAGCAGTTTCTGAGATACTCAAACCACCCATCTGGCACCAACAATCATTTCACAGCCAAAGTCACTTAGGTCACATATTTTCCCCCAGTCTAATGTTTGGTCTGGACAACAATCTTGACCATGCCTGAATGTTTTCATGCATTGAATTGCTGCCACATGATTGGCTGATTAGATATTTGCATTAATGAGCAGGTGTACAGCTGTACCTAATAAAGTGGTCACTGAGGGCATATGTGAAATGAAACAAAGTCAAAGCTATCACTCTAGCTATTCCACGTATCAGCCAACTTGGTCAGGTGGAATCCATATGATCCAGCAGTCTCTTCCCTTAATTTTCTGATATCGGTGCTCCTTCAATTGAAACTTCCACTTCCAGCAGCAGTCTTTCATGCATGTATCTTAACCTCTAAATTCCCCCCATACAATTTGCACATTGTTCAATAAACAATCTTCAAAGGATGACGCAGACAGAAGGAAAGAAATCTAAGTTGATCTGATGTCAAATATGTCCATTAATGTAGAGTAGTCACTAACAAGTCAAATACCTCAATGACTGACATAGCCAAATATTGCACGTCACAAAGATTAATGTCAATTGTACCAGCTTCCATTTGTATACCTCTAGTCACATAGTAAAACATACCAAGCTACTTCACCGGCTGTTGTCAAACTGAAGTTCAAGCCAAGTCACAGATGATGATATTAGGACCGATGACCCAAAGCTTGGTTGCAGAGATATTGATAAGGAAAGATGAAAATGAAGTGAAGGTGCAGAGTTTCATGAAATCCAAACTTCAGAGTTGAAGTTGACAACAGTAGAATGGTTAAATTTGAGATGAGAGGAAATGGCCATAAATAAACGAAACTATGAGGTGCTAAAATCTCATCTTAGCAGCTGGGAAATTTAAATGCATTTAAATAAGTAAAAGACTGAATCAGTAATGGTGGCCATGAAACTAAGGCATTGGAGGAAAACTGCATCATTAGAAGTACAGGAAATCTATCATTCTTAACCAGCCTGAATAATACGTGAATCTATATCCATGTCAAGGTGTTTGATTCTCAGTTACCCTCTAAGATGTCCTAGCAAGCCAAAGGTAATTGGGGATGGAATAAGCGCTAGACTTCATGAATGAATAAAGGAAATTAGATTTACTTAAACCATTCATTGCTTACGATCTTCACGTTCTGCCCAAAGATTATCGATTTTAAGAAGTGCCTGAATAGAATGAAATGGGATGGATTCGATACGGTAAGTTTATTAGAGGGCCATTGTTCTCACTTTTCTCATGTACGTACAGTGACCAGTGGCAAAGTAATTAATGGTTCACCATACGTCTGCAACTGTATTGATTCCTCTTTAATTTATAAGCATAGTCAAGATTTGTTACAAGGGAACTTGACTTTTATTTAAGTAAAATAGAACAACCACATTAAAAGAGACAAGCACTTCTACAGACTGCTTTGTTTTTTTTCTGTTTCACATGCAGAGATATATCCAAGATTTCTTTGCAATTATGTAAATAAATGAATCTGCTCAGGTAATCTCATAGGTCTCTGATATTGTTTTTTTCATTTTTTCTTTTTTTTTTGCTTAAAGTGGTACCTTTACTTTTAAGTGAAGCAAACTGACAACTTCTATAATAGCACATAGTCCTTCCAGTGGGCTGGCGCCTAACGTTGTCGAACACACTTAGAGTCAGTGACCTGCGGCAACAGTAGCTATTGATGTTATTATTGTAGTTGCTTCAGCTACTGAAGAACTGGAGTTGCTGGAGAACTATATAGAACAATCTTCAGTTTCAGGTGGTTTCTTATGCTGGTGTATGAGACTTTTCACAGTGGACTGTCTGCAGTAGGATCATTGCTTATTTGTTTATTTGATTTGTTGAGAAACAGGCCTTTCTGGCCCTTCGAGCCACGTCACACAGCAATACCCCGATTTAATCCTAGACTAATTGAGGGACAATTTACAATGACCAATTGATCTACTAACCAGTGGGTCTTTAGACTGTGGGAGGAAACCCACGCAGTCACAGAGAGAACATACAAGCTCCTTATAAGGCAGCGGAGGGAATTGAGCCCGGGTCACTGGTACTGTAAAGCGTTGTGCTAACCACCACACTACCATGCCGCCCTACTGCAGTCCATTAGCCTCTGTGCAATACTAGATTCTAGTGCTTTACCTCATGTGTTGCATCAGTCCAACAAATGAAAATATATTTACCATAGCTCTTGTATTCTGTGAAAAGCTTAACTGCTCTGAGAATATTCTCAGATGTAACTTATGACTGTGAGTATAAATGTGATGATATCACATATCAAAAACTCCATTTCATAGCCAACACTGCAAATTCTCTGGATGTAAACTGCAGTCCATTATTAATAATCAGGTTTTCTGGTGTTCTAAATCTAGCAAAGGTGATGTAAATTTCTTTCAAGGCATCTGCTCATAGTAATCGAAGAAAGTCTAGTCGCATCAACAAAACAATTGTAATAGCCACACCACAACGAGAATGGTCATGTTACTCTCACAGATCAGCACTGACCTATGCCCAGCACGAACCTACAAGGTGGTGATTAAATGATATTTTCTTACCTGGCATATGTCAGGGTGCCAAACACTACATTTGAATAACTGTAATTACCAGCCATTTGAGTTAGTCTTAGATTCTATGAAAACCACATTCGATGCTAACATCCTGAATGACAAGGGTATTTTCCATCAGATAGCTGGGCCCATGAGCTATCATCTTTTGACTATCAGATTTCCTTGTACAGATAGCTCATCTCAGAAATCAGAGTGAAGATTGAGAGGCACTCGGGCATCTCTGATGTGACCTTAGAGTATATTTGTTAACAACTCACAGCTATATCTGCTTCTCAGCTAGCTTATCTATCGCTATAGGATTCTGCTGTTTCAGACTTGCACTTCCAACTGAATGTATTTTACAGTGATTAGTATCATCTAGCTGATAAAATCATTAATACAATAATGCTTGGCTCAGTGTCATCTTATCACATTTGTTTGTACGAGTTTTTTTTAAGAGGAACAAATTATTAGCACAGGAGCATTCTCTTAAGTTGCATGCAAAATTTAGTGGTGGAACAACAGTGTTTTCAACAGTCAGTGGCCTATTTCACCATCCATTGTTGCTTATCCATAGACATACAGTTCAAATTTACCACAGGTAAACAAAAATGTTGCAAGAGCTCCTTCTCACTTGGTTTGTATCTCATCTCCAACACTATCAATACCCTTGATGCCTATGCTACAATTGTCCCTGCATCATTTTTGCTATCTAACAAGCTAGTTCATATTTTTCAGCACCAATCCTTGGAAGACTTCCCAGAACCACTATTGTATCTTTCTATTTTATATCTCTGAGCAGCCTTGCCAAATATGATCGATGAGTGTGAAACCTAGATATGGAGCAAATCCCAACTAAGACTGGGTCTCTGTCTGCCACATTTTTCAGTGGGGACTGCTTTAACAAATATCCAATAAGCATAACTTCTTGCCACCAGAGTTCACTTTGCCTTCACTTAGCACTATTCCACACTTACTGCACGTTTTACATTGCCCTTGGTTTGCTTATTCCAGCTCTGAACTCCATGGCCACAAAGGCCCCAGCAATGAATTCTACTTGCTGAAGTCCTTCAACCATTTTGTGATTTTCTGTTGGAAAGCTTTTAATATACCATTGATTGCAAATGCTTCCGACAATACCTCCCAAATGGTACTTTCAAAGTATTTAAGTATGAGAAATTTTAATCTAAACTCATTTGCCCAAAACCCATTTCAAACATCCTGAATCGTAAAGAACTTCAGCATCTTGTAGGCATGTGGCTAACAGTTTCCATTATAGACAGAGCTCTCTTTTAGAAGTTTAATTCAAATCTTTAGGATCTAGATGTGTACATAATGACCCACCTTTCTTCAATATTGCTATCATTGAGTGAATCTTAGCAGTTATTGCAGTTGCAGGAATGAGAATGATCTTGTCTCACTGTTTCATCCTGTGTTTCTTTTAACCTATGCCTTAAAGCCACAAGCAGCTTGGGAGAGGCAAAATGTATTTGATCCTGTACTGTTTTGTCAAACTTGATTCGGTCCTCCGCCATAAGTTGCCTATTTCCATCACTTAAGACTACTTCTGTAATAAGTACTCCTTATTTACTGGGTAATAATCTTTTAACACATATCTAGTGAACGCCCTCCCCATCAGATGTTTTGATTAAGTAAATCACTATCGTCATACTCTTTCTATTCAAAGAGGTTTTATAATCAAACTAATCACAAGCTGACAGTCCAATTGACATTCATATAACTATACTGATGT
Source organism: Mobula birostris (assembly GCF_030028105.1). NCBI lineage: Eukaryota > Metazoa > Chordata > Chondrichthyes > Myliobatiformes > Myliobatidae > Mobula > Mobula birostris. The sequence goes on from NC_092390.1 coordinate 42,051,665, forward strand.
AACAGTGGTATCTGCCCCTTAACAGGAAGACAAGCTTTACTATAGGTTACAATTGCAGATTTAAACAGTTCCACTCTAGCAAGCTTAAAATTATTAGGTACTTCTACATGGATGTGAAGTAGAACTAAATTATGTTCTAATTTTGTATCTATTTGAAATGTCAAGCAATTTCCTGAATCTCATCTAAATGTAATATACTCATAAGCATTCATACTGTAAGCATTGACTTCACTGATGGAAAAAAAATTCAAATTTTTAAACAAGCACGTCCTCCTTGTTCTGGCTACCTGATTCCATATAAATGATTATTTTCCAGGCAGGCGGATTTGCCTTTTGGCACTTGCGAAATATTTTATTAAATCAGGGTAAAGTTTTCTCCTGTAAAACTTACCTTCCCTCTCATAATTCTTCTTTGATCATTGAATTCCCTTAAATTCCAGTTGCAGCCCATCACTGTTAGCCATAGAGATTTACTTGGTACTGCACTTATCCTGATGACCAGCTAAAATAATTCTTCTTGCTCCACGCCACTGGTTTTCTCTGAGGTCAAGTTAGTTTCTAAAAGCAATCTATCTTACACAGTTAAGTCTCCAAGTCCATACACAAGTCTGTCTTTGAGTACTTCTTCCATCAATATTGATGGCGTCATGTGACAGTGAAGTCTCTTCGTCCCACTCAGTTTGTGTTGCCATAAAAAATCCATTTTGAAGTACTTATTTGATCAAATTTCATTCCACATACATAAAATTTAAACTTTTTTTGGGAAGTGAGGTGGGAGGGAGAGTCCAAGAGGTTCCTAAACAGCCGTTACTACTTTGTAAAGTTGTTTTCTTTAGGACCTGAAAAGCCTCACACTCGGACATCCTGCTTGTTGTTTCAGCTAACTGCCTTCATGATGTCACATGAACTTGATATTACTAAGACTTTACTGAGACACCAAACAATGAATTGTGAAATGTTAAGGATATTTAACAATGACACCAGTTTGCACATACTTGAACTTTTCCTCAGTTTCAACAAATCTCCTTTATTTGGACGGAGAACAACACAGTTCACTGCCAAGACTGAATGCTTAGACCACCTTTGTGATTTCAACATCAATCCTCTAATGTTCAGAAATTCCAAGGTTGCTGCTTCCTTCACAGAGTTAAGGTGGCAGATGCTGACAGTTTTAGCTTTACTACAATTGCAAAATCCAGAACAATAACATACACTCTGCATATGCTCTATATCTTAATGCATTTCAGTAGTTCTCACAAAGATGCACACTTTTTCCAAGACACAGGAGGTACTGCAGATGCTGGAAATCTACAGCAATGCACACTTTGCTGGAGGAACTCAGCAGGTCAGGCAGCATCTACGGGTGGGAACAAACAGTTGACATTTCAGGCTAAAAACCCTTCATCAGGACTGGCTTCATCTTGGCCCAAAATGTTGACAATTTTTCCAGAAGTTCACCCCAAAATTGCATATTTCTTTTAAGTCCACACCTGGTATTAATCTCTAGGAAATCTACTAACAGTATACATAAATGAGAAATTTTCTAGAGATGTTATTCCTTTGGCCTTTCTTGATGAATCAAATCATAGTGGTTGCTAAAGATATGTTTTTTTTAAATTCCTATAGTAGTATATTAGTAAATGGATGACAATACATATAAATACTCAGATATTTTTTGATTAATATCTCATTAATCTTTTGTAAGCACAGGATGATACACTGGCTTTAGACATTTCATATGCAATGTCACATTTAAAGCAGGCCTTAAGCTAAAGAAAGCTCTTACTGACCTTTTAGACAACCTGTGTAAACAGCATCAGCATAAATACATCAGGTATATGGGGTAAAACCTCTATAGAACATCAACAAGGAGACAAAGGTTACAGAAGGCTAATGTCAAAATGCACTGAGTAATAACTAATGCTTACAAGTTTGATTGATAATGTTCCATGCAATGTCTCAATTCATCTTTTCTATTGCTTTGCTGAGAGAAGTCATATCAAATTAAACAGCAACACAGCAGGATTGATTTCACTGAACAAAGTAAACAACAGAAAGAGACAAAGGAAGAAGTGCCATCGACTCTGACAAGTGTTCATATCTATTATTAAACATAGGCATGAATGTGAGGAAGATCAGGGAGGCATCTCAAGGGAACGTAATGATTTCAATACATAATAAAATTGCAAGGCTTAATTAACAGTGGGTACATCAAGTAGTACACACTGAAAAAAAGCTCTAAATTCATGTGAGAAGGGAGAAGGATCACACCTAGTGCACCATTCACAGGCATGGTAAACTAGGTAATTCAGCCAAGCTCAGCTAACAGCAAGATCCATCTTGGGGAGATACAGGAAATAAACCTTCAAATTCAGACAGCCTTTACACCAAATTGAAGACGTCTCCCAGTTTAAAAAAAGATCGCTGGAGTTCTATCATACTAATGCAACAACATGGAGATTTCTACCTACTAACTTCACTAGGCTCGAGACCATTCCAATTCCTATGGCTGGATCATATTTTTCATTTGAATTTATGACAAGGACACCTCTGTCACCATTTGTGACTGACCTCAGGTATTGGCCATTGCCGATCCCAGCTGCAGCCGATGCGATGAAGGTACTCCAACAATGTTCATGTGTTGGGGAGTCTCAGGGTTCCCAGTGATGAGGAAGTAACAGTCAGAATGAATGTAACTTGGAAATGGAACTTGTTACAGTGGTGTTTGCCTGCATTTCTCTTTGCCAGTGGTAGGGGTCATGGGTTTGGAAGGAGATGCAGAAAAAGCCTTGGCAGACTGTTTGAGTGCATACTTTGGGTGATAAATACTGCAGCTACTGTCCAGTTATGTTCCTCATTTAATCAATAGCTCCCATATCTAGGAAAAGGTATGCTGTCATTGGAGATGGTCCAGAGGAGTTTTATGTGAGAAAGATCTCAGAAACAAAAGGGCTAACATATGAGGAGATTTCAGCCTATAATTGTTAAAGTTTTATAGAATGAGGGAGGATTTCATTGAAACCTACCCGAATATTGAAAGTGGATGTGGACGGAATGTTCTCTATAGTGGAGGAGTCTAGGACTAGAGGGCACAGCCTCAGATTAAAAGGATGTTGCTTTAGAACAGAGACAAGGAGGAATTTTTTTAGCTACAGGGTGGCGAATCTGTAGAATTCATTGCTACAGATGTCCAAGTCATTGGATATATTTAAAGCAGGGGTTAATAGGTTCTTTATTAGTAAGTGTATCAACGGTTACAGGGGGAAGACAGCAGAATGGGGGTGGGAAGGAAAACGGATTAGCTGTGATCGAAATGCAGAGCAGATTTGATGGGCCAAATGGCCTGATTCTGCTCCTATGTCTTAAATCTTATTAAATTCCTTGTCATTGGTCACCTCCAGGAATGTAACGAGAGGAAGTGTAATAATGATAATGTCATAAAATATGAAAGGAAGGTACCTGATTACGTCTTGAAGAGATCACCAGTGAACATTTATGTGTCACTATGTAACTGACGGTATATCAGCAGGTGCCCGGCTGTCGTCTGGATCATTCACATGCCGAGGGGTGGCTTTAGAGCAACTATAAGCTAAACACTGCATAACGATTTATGAATTTTCATTAGACGGAACATAATTGAGGAACAAGCTGAAGACAATTGGGCCCTCAGTGACGTCCTGGGACTTAAATGTTAGGCCTGCAGCAGCCAGAGTTATTAGTAAAGTAAGCATGTCACCAGCCAGTAGGAGAGTTTCTTTTTTGAACTCATTGCCCATATATTATGAAGGCAACTCACTGCCACTGTTGATTGAACATTACCTTGGCATTAGGCTGAAGGATTTCATGCCTCCATTTGCACAATAGGGGTGGTCATCTGGACTGTGGAAGCCCACTCCGCTTCTCCAAAAGAGGGAGCCAAAGGCCTAACCAAGCGAAGTAACACGATTTGGATCTTTTAAAGTTCTTTTCAGACGTCAGAAATCAGCCGGATGTAAAAGATGAACTCCCTGGGATCAATCAACACCCCAGGGTAAGGGTTTATAATTGTCTCCAAAAAAATGATTCTTTCAACATTGAACCTTGCAGGGATCTACATGGCAGAATTCCTGTGGTAATTCTGAATGTCAAAGTGCTATAGGAACATAAAGGAGAGATCAGCATGGGAAGTGGCTCCTTCTTCATAGCCTTGTGCCTTGTTCCATGTGATGCAAACGATCAAGTTCCTTCCCACTGATCCAGACTGGTTGGTCTACGACCTTCCAACTGACCATTCTTAGAATACCAACTTGCATCCTATTTTCCTCTACTGCAGAAGGTTGTAGGCAAATCTCCAACAGAAGGCAAATCTCTAAGCTCTTTATATGATAAAAAATTTCTAGAAATAAAATTACTGAAATTACTGTTGTTAAAATTGTTGGATGCTCTCAACCATGAGGTTCACCAATGTCATTCTGTGATATTTCAAGACATTTTAATTCAAGGATCGTTGATAATTGATTTGGGGAAAGGCACCAGAGCCTAACTGGCTTCCTTCAGTACTCTGTCACTCTACAATAATCAAAAGATCATTGAAATTATACCAGAAGTTAACCTTAAGTCATTTTAATGCTGCCAGGAATAAAACAGGAGTCACTTAGTATCCAGCAGACCAGATGAGGAAAAATAAAAACAAACAAAATGGGTAAGTATTTATCAAGCAGCAATGCTCAATTAGTGCTTATTTCTAAATCTGTTGATACATTAAATTAATAGCATTAGATATATCAGGTGATGTTGAACACATCTGCGCATGTAATTAATAGTAGCCAATTCAAACAGCTACACAAATTGATTTGATATGTCCCAAAACTAAAAATGTCACACAGAATGAAATCATGCCCTTGTCTAGCCAAAGTTCAGGGTTTAAACATATAAACATTATATTATGGTTTTGTTGTCTAATCTGTAACTAAATGCCATATAAAGAGCAACATTCTAGCACGGATTTAAAATAGTATTTTCCGCTGCATAATTATCTTCAGTTCTTCCTTGTTCAGTTTAATGCAAGCAATATAACAGTGTATAGAGTTAGTGGTGACCCATCTCTATGCTAAAATACCAAGGCAGATTGTGCGAATTAATGGACAATGATTCACATCTGATTGGCATGAGCACGAGGGAAGGCCAGCTGCCTAAATTAATGTCAAGCTAACTTATTTACCAAAACTGAACTCATCCAACCTTATTACTGTGATTACATTATGGCTCAAATGATAAATTTCATGTTTAAAATGTTCAAGATTTAAAAATAAACCCAAAGCATATTTTTATCAGTGTGCAAATTATCATGTGAATTATTTACTGCTATTTACTAACAAAGCACCTTTTAATCTTTCTCATATTTGTCATGTCATACAGCACTCAACACAATTTTATGAATTGACTTGAATGGGTGCTTTTAACTGAGAATGGATGGCAATAATTAGTCTTCCATTTTACTAGTTCCACTGGTAAGATATCATCACCACTCAATGTTAAATACATCCTTTGTTTTCTCTTTTTTTTGCAAACTAATTTTAATTTAAATCACTCCGGGTAGAAGAGGATTTGTGCATTTGCTACTTCACCCCTTCCATTCTCCACCACAGTCACATTATGAAATACTCAGGATTTTCTCTTATGTTAAATTAATTAAAACAACAGTTTCTAAATCTTCCTTTCTGCCTTTCCCTCTGTTCTCCATGGTTACTTGTACTGACTCAGACTCATTTACCTGAGTTCATTCTTTGCTCTCTTGATTCCTTTCATAACTCAGAGAATATTTACAACATAGTTTAAAGTTCAAAGTGCACAGACTGCCATTCAGCCCATTTTGTCCATGCCAGTAAACAATGATTTCAACTCTGGCCTTGATCATTCCACATCATGCCTAGCCTGCATGCACCCTGATTATGTCAACAGTGCTCTTTCCCCAGTTTTCACATTGCCTTTTAAACTACTGCTGTTCTGCCCTTTCTGAAATATAGCATTGCATACATCAGTCCTTTCCAACAAAATAGCAATGATCTGCACTCTCATTTCTTCTAAAGTGCCTGAATTTGTTACCTTGCCTAATGTAACCTTTCCACTTTATATGTCTGCAACAATGACATTTTATCTTTCAGCGTTCTCTCCTGATCAGACAAAATTATTGCCCCTCTATCACTGTTACTCTATTATCCAGCCAGCCCTACTGCCCTGGCCCTACATGTGGCTGGAAAAAAGCTCTGAGATATTCTGAGATCATAACATGCTATCTAGAAACTTATAAATTATGCTAAATAAAAACAAAAAAAGATGGAAACACTCAGTAGGCCAGAAAGCAACTGTGGAAAAATAATAGTTAGTGCTTAATCTCAGTGACTGTTCATCAGAACTCAAAAATATAATTGTGCTTACTGCCATTTTCCAAAGTGGTGTCATCATCATATGGCTCATCTCTGACATTTCTTTTTCTTTTCTGGATCTCTCCATGTCTATTTTAGCAAACAAGCCTATACCCTTCCATAGCTACCTTGACAATGCTATGGCCATTCTAAGAAAAATTCCAGCTCTGACAAAGCACATCTGACTTGAAATGTTAACTCTGTTTCTCTTCTCACAGATGCTGCCTGACTTGCTGAGCAGTTTCTGTTTTAATTTCAGGTATCCAGCATCTGCAGCTTCTGATTTTCATTTACTAAAAATGTATTTCCTTTAACCCATCCCAACTGAAGTAACATAGCAATGACATTTCTTGGCTTCAGTACAGTACCACCCTCAGAGTCTTCAAATTACCTGTGCCTACACTAATGCATCTTTTACCCCTAGTTATAATAATTCACGAAGTATATAACCCCCCGCCCATACACGCAAACTGATGGTATCCAACTCTTACCTTCATCTTCTCAATTTTGCTTCATAAGGCATTCCAGTGCACTCCACAACGGTGTGGTTTTAGTGTTTTGAGCATATATCTATGGTTTACAGCACAGAATTTGGGCACTTGATCCAGAAAATTTGTGTCTGCATTTAAACATCCGCTTAGCTTATTACATCTCACTCCTTCACACATCCTTCAGTTTTTTTTCAATTCCTAAGCTTGTTCTTCCTCCCCTTAAATGCTTCAAAACCAATCACCTCAATCACTCCATGTGATGGTGATTTCTGCATTTAAACAAATATGTATCTATAGAACTCCTTAATGGATTATGTAATAATTAAAATGTGCTTGCTTAGCAAATGCTTGTGGATCAGAAAATCGCACAAAAAGTAGTGGATCTGTCACGGGTAAAGCCCTCCCCACCATTCAGCACACCTACACAGAATGCTGTCATGGGAAAGCAGCATCCATCATCAGCGACCCCCACCACCCCCGTCCTGCTCTCTTCCTGCTGCTGGTACAGGAGTCTCAGAACCCATACCTCCAGGTTCAGGCTTTGGACCAGAGGGGATAGCTTCATTCAACCACTCATACCATCACTGAACTTTCCCACAATCTATAGGCTCACTTTCAAGGACTCTTCATCTCATGTCCTCAATATTTATTGCTTGCTTTCTTGTTTATTTATTTATTTACTAACTTACCTATCTAACTTTCTTTTGTATTTGCACAGCCTGTTGTCTTTTCGTACATTAGTTGGTTCTCCACCCTGTTGGGTGCTGTATTTCTTTGATTCTATTTTTTATTTGGATTTACTGTGCATGCCTGCAAGAAAACAAATCTCAGGGTTTTATATGATGACATATATGTACTTAGATAATAAATTTATTTTGAACTTCTGACCAGGTGCTATTTACCTTTTATTGATTATATTAGGTTTGTAATGGCTCTACATTCAACAGAGCAGCTTAAGGTATCTTGAGGGAACATTGCATATGATACGTGATCCAATAACATAAGGTGCAACTGAATGCTCCATTTGAAATGCAGCCTGCCTGTGCTATATGTGCAAGTGAATAAGTGAGTGTTTGATCCCAGATGCAGACATCAGTTTTCAACCTGCCAGAATTCTGTAGCTAGTCTTCCAAATGAATGATGCTGATGAACTCTGTACTCATTTCCAGAAAAAAAACATTTTCAGAGGAGACTTTCATCTTCACCTTCTGGATGATGATCTGGCCAGCTGCACCCTTTGCCAGTTTTGATCTCAGTGAAATCAATTTGATGAATTGGAGTCGGTTGGTGCTGCCTCAAAGCTCCAGCAACCCAAGTCCAACTCTGACTCCAATGCTGAATATGTTACGTTTCCATGGTCTCCCTGTGATAACAGATTCCCATTGGTTTTCCTCCAAATGGATGATCCACTTTCTTCTCATATCCCAAAGATGTGCTGGACAGTAAGTTAACTGGCCACGCTAAATTACCCCAAGTGAAGAAACAGGGTGGAGTTCAGGGGTAAGTTAGAAAGTATTCTCTGCTGGATACGTGAGGGACTGCGACGAATTGCTCTGACAGCCAACAAGTTCAATGGGATGGAGGACATCCTTTCATATCATGAAAAAAATGTCTGCACTCAGAAAGTAAATATTATTCCCATGGTGCACTCAAATTACAGAGCCAAAAACTTGGCCCTCACTACAACAGAAACTGATTTTAATGCAAAATAAGCCATGGCATCATTTTCCAGGGAATCTCTCTACAGATTATTTCCGTGTCAGGGCATATCGTGACATGGTGTTGAGCCTAAGCTCATAGCACAATCACAGCATCAGTGTAAGTAAGCCAGTGCACATCTATTTCACACATCCTTGGACAACACATTATTGGGACTATGGTTAGTTTCAGAAATAGCACAAAAATAACATGTCAAGAAGTCAGATGCTAAAAATGAAGTAAATGATGTTTGCCAGGAAATCTTTCAAGTTCCTGGCAAACATCATTATTCTATTTTGCTACATTACATTAGCAACAACCCTGATACACACAGGCACATTTATTATTGGCTCTTAAACATTCTAGAACACCCCAAATTCTTGCTTAGTTCTGATGAAAGGTTACTAGCTTGAAATGTTAACCATAACTCTTACTCTACAAATGCTGCCAGACTGGTTGAGCATTTTTGGCATTTTTTAATTTTCATTTTAAATATCAACATGTACTTTGACAATTATTAGAGTAAATGATTATCTTGCATTTTCTGACATTTCAACCAAGACCACTGCATCTAAAGCTATCTTTTGGATTGGATCCTAACATTTTCTGCTTAGTCATGGTTCAGTGGTCCGAGGTACTCACCTGCTTCAAGCAGGCTCCAATTATATCGGTATTGAAGAAGAACATGGTAACCTGCCTTAATAACTATCACCCAGTATCCACTGTGATGAAGTGTTTTGCGAGATTGGTGATGAAACACATCAATTCCTGCCTGGGAAGTGACTTTGATCTACTCCAATTTGCCCACTGGTACAAAAGGTCCACAGCAGATGGTATTTCCTTGGTCCTTTACTCAACCCTGAAACATCTGGACAGCAAAGATGTATACATTTGAATGTTTTTTTTAATCGACTACAGCTCACCATTAAATACCGTCATCCCCTCAGAACTAATAATAAGCTTCAAGACCTTTGCCTCAATGCCTCCTTGTATAATTGGATCCTTGATTTCTTCACTTGCAGACGCCAATCACGTCAGATTGGCAACAACATCTCCACAATCTTCATCAGCATAGGTGCACCACAATGCTGTGCGTTTAGCCCTCTGCTCTATTCACTTTATACTTAAGACTGTATGGCTAAGCACAGCTCCAATGCCACATTTAAGTTCGTTGACGAGACCACAATTTTGTTGAATCCAAGGTGGTGATGAATGAGCATATAAGAGAATGACTGGAAATCTGGATGAGTGGTGCCATAAGAACAACCTCACACTCAATGTCAGCAAGACCAAGGAGCTGACCAGGATGAGGAAACCAGAGGTGCAGAGGGTCAGCAACCTTAAATTCCATGTGTTATCATTTCAGAGGATCTGTCCTAGGCCCAGCAGGTAATTGTAATGCATGGCAGTACCTCTACTTCCTTAGGATTTTGCAAAGGTTTGGCATGACATCTAAAACTTTGACAAACTTCTGCAGATATGTGGTGGAGAGTATATTGACTGGTTGCATCGGGGCCTGGTATGGAAACATCAATGGTGTTTGTTGGAAAATCATAGGTAAAGCACTCTCCACCACTGAGCATCCATCATCAGGGACCACCACCCCACTTGGCTATGCTCTCTTCTTGCTGCTGCCATCAGAAAGAAGGTACAGGAACCTCACAATTCATACCAGTGACAGATATCTTCATTCAACTTTACTTGCCCAACACCGAACTGCTCCCACATCCTATGGATCACTTTCAAAGACTCTTCATCTTATGTTCTCAATGACTCTCCATGCAGCTTTGGTTCTTCAAAGTGGCTTTTAACACGATCAAAAGAAGGGTGTACAGCTTTATCTACTGTCAAAGCTTGTAGACTTTTCTAAAAATTTAAATCTCTCTGGAAGTAAGTAGTATTTAAGAATGGCTAAACTTGTGGCGCGTGGCCAAGTGGTTAAGGCGTCGCTCTAGTGATCTGAAGGTCGCTAGTTTGAGCCTCAGCTGAGGCAGTGTGTTGTGTCCTTGAGCAAGGCACTTAACCACACATTGCTCTGTGACGACACCAGTGCCAAGCTGTATCGGCCCTAGTGCCCTTCCCTTGGACAACATCGATGGCACGGAGAGGGGAGACTTGCAGCGTGGGCAACTGCCGGTCTTCCATACAACCTTGCCTAGGCCTGTGCCCTGGAAACCTTCCAAGGCAAAAATCCATGGTCTCACGAGAGTAATGGACGCCTATAAAACTTGTGGCACAAAATCTATTAAAATAATTTAACATAAAGATAAATCTATTTAGAAATAAATAAGTAAACAAACTTTTTTCCATTAAACCTCCAGGCTAAACAATTACCCAACTGAGTACAATCCCAGATCCTAGCCTACGCCTGACTGATGTTGGATTGGAGAGGCAGATTTCTCAGTTCAGTGCTGGACTCCATGTGGAACCCAGTGATGTAGAAGAGAAGAGACAAAAATCCTTGCATCTGCCACTGAGTAAGCCCCAGATTAACAGCAGCTTTGTGTGATCTGGTAAGTAATTGAGTGGGGACAATTGACCACTAGCAGTTCCCATTGAAGCCAACTCTTGGTCATTTCTGCCCCTCTCTCCTTCTCTCTTTTTTTCCATTCCCTATTCTGATTACTCACTCACTCCTCTTCTCCTCACCTGCCCATCACCTCCCCTCTGGTTCCCCTCCACCTCCTCCTTCCCTTTCTCCCATGGTTCACTGTCCTCTCCTATCAGATCCTTTCTTCTTCAATCCTTTATCTCTTCCACCTTATCCTTCCCAGCTTTTACTTCATCTCCCTTCCCCCATCCACTTACCTTTCCCCTCACCTGGTTTCACCTATCACTCGTCAGCTTGAACACCTTCCCCTCCCCCCACCCTCTTATCCCGGCTTCTGCCCCCTTCCTTTCCAGTCCTGATGAAGGGTCTCAGCCCGAAACAGTGACTACTTATTCCCCTCCATAGACATGCCTCACCTGCTGAGTTTCTCCTGCATTTTGTGAGTGTTGCTCATGATTTCCAGCATCTGCAGAATTATTGTGTTACTCGAGCAGCAATGCACTGACCAAGGATTGGAGGTTCACATTCTAAAACAAAATGTCAACCGTACAGTGCAAAATGTAAGTGACCCTCATAAATGAGGGAGTAAGAAGTAAAAAGGAAGGTCATCTCTATTTTGGTGCTTCGCAGAGTTGTTGAAGCTCAAGAATAAAGACAAAGAATGATACACTTTGAGGCAAACTTTTAAAAAATCCTTCTAAATCTAAACTTTGTGCCCACAGCTGAACTGACAAATGCGAAATCTAAAGAATCCTAACACTACCTTCTGGATCTCATAAAGCCCATGAGGTTGATGCAGAGAAATGTCCATATAAATATTTTGTCAGTTCCTTCAATGGCTTTCTTCGTAGTAATCCATCCTTATGATGACAATTACTGATGGGGTTGGGGAGGGGTTCGGTATAATTTAGGGCTGGGATTACCAATCAATTTAGCAACAGCAAATGTAAACCAGGCTTATATTAGTCTCCTTGAAACCTTTCATCAGTCTGCAGCATTAAATAAAAATGGAAGTTAAAAAATCCCGAGCAGTCCATGCCAGTATCATTTCTTGGCACGGCAGATGGATTATATACAGGCTGTTTCCTTTATTAAAAGATGACATAAATCACCATTGAAAAACTAGAGACCCCTACAAGGTTATCCCTGTACAGCTTTGTTCATGAAAGGTTCACATTGAAGCATTAGTGAAATTAATTCATCTTTCATAAGAGCTTTGAGCAGTATCTGTGATGTATGATAACAACCAATTTCTCACTACTGGCAAAAAGTATTCAGGTCTGATAGACTACACAAATCTGTTCTTTTTAAATAGCCTAACATTATCTCAAGTGCTGGTCCCAAAGGCATCATTTGAGATTCATATACAGCCAAGAGGTATAATAAATCACCATGAAAAGTTTTGTTAGTTTTATATGCAGTGAATTGTAATTATTTTGGATTGCATTATACCTCAATCAATGTAATTACTTTTAGATCATCTTTAAGCGGCAGTAATAAAGAGAAAGAAATCAGTCTTAAACCAATTGAGAGGATCATTTGCATATCTGTCAGTTGTACAATGAAGCAGGTTATTATTAAGATTAAAAGTAATGTTTTCAATCTGATATATTTACCAGTTATAAATACTCTGACTTTATTTACATCACTGAAAACAATATTAAATCATCTGCACAATAGAACAATTTTTGAGTTATAATACCTCAAAAAGATGTAAAGAACTTGGGTCATCGTTTGAAACAAAACAGAGAAGCTTTACCACAACTTAATTTACAGGAAACAGAAAAGGAGCTAAAATCTCTGAGGGATGTCCACAGCAGATTTCAAATAGGGAAAGCAGATAAACATGAAAAGACAGCACACACCGGCTTTAAATAAGATGCACATCAAGGCTATTGCACATGGCGTCCCCCAAATTTTGTTTTGGTAACATACACTAAATGGCCACTTTATTAGCTACCCCTATATGCCTGCTCGTTAATGCAAATATCCAATCAGCAAATCACATGGTAGCAACTCTATGCATAAAAGCATGCAGACATGGTCAAGAGGTTCAGTTGTTGTTCAGACCAAACATCAGAATGGAGAAAAAATGTGATCTAAGTGACTTTGACCATGGGATGATTGTTGGTCCTTGACAGGGTGGTTTGAGTATCTCAGAAATTGTTGATCCCTTGGGATTTTCATGCACAATGGTCTCTAGAGTTTACAGAGAATGGCGCGAAGAACAAAAAAAAAGTCCAGTGTGCGGCAGCTCTGTAGGTGAAATCATGTTGTCAGAGGTCATTCGAAGTAGGCTGCCGTGGGTTTATTATATTCACTCTCCAGAAGTGGCAGCGTGACCTTGGCTTCACTAGAAGAGAGATCAAGTCAACCAGCAGGGCTGTAGCTGAGGTGGCAGAGAAAGAATCAGCCAGACTGGTTCAAGCTGACAGGAAGGCAACAGTAATTCAAATAACCATACATTTCAACGGTGATGTCAAACCTTGAAGTGAAAGGGCTAGAATAGCAGAGGACCACACTGGGTTCTACTCCTGTACATCAAGATAATATATGTTATAATCCAGACATAATGTTGATTATGCTTCATGACATCAGGTCATGGAAGTGTTATACAAACATTTCTATAACTGAACTTTAATGTAGAAATTATTGTAACGTCATGTCATTAAAAGAGCCCACAGGCAACGACTGGAAGAATGTAAGTGGTTCTCTATCTACCACTTACCAAACTTTCTCTTCAATTCACTTGCATGCATCCCACCTCAATTATTCTATTTAGAATTTTTTTGAATAATAAAATCTCTCAAAGAAACAACAGCAGCAACTTTTACAACTTTACGAGTTCACCTTGCATGTTTTATGTGGCAGAAGACAATGCAACTTACCTCAGGGAAGTAATCTTGTGGAAACTTTTCCTTTTCGAGCATTGGTGTGCTTTCTAATGTTTCTGAGTATATTTCTTTACCCGTTACTTTTTTGTACTTTTTAGCTAAAAGAAAGAAAGCACAAGAAACACTAAAACCATCCATCAACAAATTCACTGATCTCCTCAATAAAATAGTGTCTGTAGACTCCTCAAGATACCATAGCATGTGCTGCTACATGCTTTCCTTTGATATGGTGATGTTTGTGATTAACATGCTTTATACTTACTTGGAATTAAATACAGAATATAATAAATATCAAGCTAATACCTTTCATATTAGGTTTTAATTGCATGGGAAGTTTGAGAAAACATTCCTCTTGCCAGCTTTCAAGTTTTTTCACTCCTCTACCCCAATCTTGGTCAAAATTGAACACCAAGATTGGAGGTGTAGTGGAAAGCAAGGAAGACCATCAGAGCTTGCAGTGGGATCTGAACCATCTGGGAAAATGGACTGAAAAATGGCAGATGTAATTAAATGCAGACAAGTGTGAGGTGTTGCACTTTGGGAGGACCAACCACGGTAAGGTTTTACACAGTAGGGCACTGAAGAGTGCTGTAGAACAAAGGGATCTGGGAATACAGGTCCCTAATTCGTTGAGAGAGGAGTCACATGTAGATACGATTGTAAAGCAAGTTTTTGGCACATTGACCTTCATAAATCTTAAGTTTTGAGTACAGGAGATAGGATGTTATTCAAATTGGGACTTTACTCCTTGGAACAAAGAAGATTGAGGGGAGATTTGATAGAGGTATACAAAATTATGAA